>NC_142672.1:18771200-18896200 GCF_964200805.1 Pocillopora damicornis
ACAAAGTACGTGGTAGTATAATGTCTTTGACCATTTCCCAAAGAAATCTTATCACGACTTCGATAGAGTTTACGTTCATGGGCATACATGCAAATATGTTTTGGGCCAAACTGAGGGCCCAAATTTGGCCTAAAACAAACTTAAGGCCATGAAAATAAACTCTACAGCATTATTGTCATTTTTGAGGGCACCAAGAAATGAAAACTGGAAAATGTGACAATAAAACAGTTCGAACAATCACATGACAGGCTAAAATATGTTTCAGACTACCAAAAGCTGCCTTTAAGCCTAAAAAATGTGCCACAATGCCTAACAAAGTGATGATAACTATTTGTAATGAATTTGTTGTGGAAACATCACAGAACAAGTGATTGGATGTTGCGTTATTCTTCACCAATAGGCAACTAAAGGGGTAATCTTTGAATCTATTGTCTGTTCTTGTCTGGTCATGGAGAAAACAGGATGATATTGTGATGGAGCCTTGACTCAGTTGGTGATGAACCAATGCTCTGGCAAAGAAAATTTTAAATAATAAGCTATCATTAAAAATGATTGTGACGTATATGTGCATTTGTGGTACTACACCTTGAGGTAATTTTCAAAATAGTTCTTTCCTCGATGCTTTTGATTAAAGCCTGGGACCTTCTAGGCAATAAATCACACTAACAGGTGTCTTTAGGAAACACATGTGGACTCCTTCCAAGTAGATTTGATGTTGCTAGTTTTATCACTGCAATATCCACGAAGATTCAGACTAGTTGGACTATGGAAAACATGGCACAAGAGACAAAGTTTAAAAAATCAGACCTCTGAGATTTTTGCAAAAAGTTTCGATTTCTAACAAAACAAATGTTCCTCAACACTTTTTCATTTGTTATGTCCTAGCATCTACTAAAATGAATCTGTATGTTTGTCCTGGAAGGTGTATGTGATATGATTCTATATTATTTTCTATGTAAATTGTCAAGGTTTTCCAGAAGGCAGAAAAGACTGACAGGAGGTTGCGGAGACTGCAGGAAAGAGTGAAAGATGAAGATGAGGAAATGTAAGTTGTGCTAGTGTTACCATAACCCTACATGATGAACTTGCCATCTGAAAGGGATGATTACTGATCAGACATGGAGATTAGTGTATTAATCATAACTGTTATAGTTTAATGTGATAGGTGGATTAGCCGCTTTATCTTTCACCAATTATTCTAATTATTTTTAGAGTTATAATCGGACAATGTAATCACATTTATCACATAAGCCCTTTTTTTCAATTGAAATGGTTATGATTAATTGGTAGCAGGACTTGGTGTAGTCCATTTCTGTCTGTAATCATACTTGTGATTGACAAGTCAGATTCCCACTTGACAGTCATCCTATTTTGTCAATCACTTGTGTCTTAATAGAACAAATTTGATTATACACAGTCCCATTACTATTATTAATTAAAATTATGATGGTTGTCCCATGTTTTTTTTTTACCACACAGATTACATGTATCTTTCCCTTATAAGGTGACAAATTAAAAAAAAAGATATTGAGTTATTTATGTTGTTTCTTTCAAATGCTTGGGTAATCACCTTTGATTGACTGTTGTTTTATTCCATCTAAATGAGGGGAAAGGGGCAACCCTCATGATTATGGCTATGCCTCCCAATGTCTGAACACCCAAAAAATCTCACTTTTTTATGTTCACTATTACACATTGAAAGGATTATTGGGCTTTTTGTGAATTTGAGTTTTCAAGATCACAACTAATTAATATTCTTGAAAAAATTGGGACCAGAGAAAAAAGTCCAGATAATCAAATGGTCCGGATAATCGAGGTTTGACTGTACAAACATCTGAGATAATATATGGCATGCAGGATGAAAGATTACACATCTCACAGGGGAATTGGCTGCCATAAGTGTAACCATTGTGTGAGTAGTATCAATGTAATCCATCAAGGGTTAGGTTTTCTTTTCTTTGTCAAAAGAATATACAGTTGTAGAGAATGAAAGAGTGATTTTAAGTTCTTTTCTTCAGGGATGAAGGGCACAGACGCCGTCCTCATGAACCAGAAGTGATTGCCATGGGGGATGAAGAAGCTTCTGGGGAAGAGGTACTTTTTTTTTTTTTTTTTCTTATGGTGACAAATGGTCCAGATTCTTTAATATTTATTTCTACAGCTCTATATTGTTTTTCAAGATAATTTTGTAGTTTCTACTCCCTCTGTGTGGGTACCATTTCTGCAGGATCCAATGGAGACTAATCCAAGGTTACCAGAATTTAAAAACTAACAATGTTTTTCATCTCAGTTGATTGTACTGCAGTGGTCCAGTCTCATACTAAGGTTCACACAAAAAATTATTTGGATGACCACAGCTTAGATTTTCAAGTATGCAAATTACTGTTTCTTGTAAAATTTTGTTGCTTTTATTTCCTATGCAAATGTGTATATTTGGCATTGAATTCACAGGAGAAAATGTGAATCCCACTTTGTTTAAGAATTATTTGTTTCCATTAGCCATGCAGAAATTTGGTGTGGCAAGTTGAAATTTTTCCCTATTTAAAATGTACGTTGATTTATCTATAGCTGTGAAGTAAGCTAGTCTAATTTAATTTTCACTTGAATTTGTTTGATGAAACACAAGTGTACATTGTATGTGTTTACTGCTGATGCAAACACCATATTGTACAACCTTTTGTGATGTTTGTCTTGTTAAAATATGTTTTATTTATTCTTAGAGTGACAGAGAACAGAGAAGACAGTTGCCAAGGATGGAAGAGAGTAGGTTAGTGTTGTTTGTTTTGTAATCATTTTCAGGTCATTAGAATTTGTGACAAGTGATTTATGGCAAAGTTTACAAGTACATCTATCAAAAGAGTGGTCAAAATTGACCTAAAATCAATGAAATTAAACATTTTGAGGTCGTTCTAAAAAGAAAAATTATTTTCATCCTTTCTAGTGATGAAGAAGATCTGGATGAAGAGGTTAGTGTTGTAAACTTGTTGTTTTCTATATTAAGTGCACTCTTCAATTAAGCAGACACAGATACCCAAGTTAACCACTAGGTTACTTCAAACCTGAACTAAGCAAATAGCATAATGAGGTACAGTCGAACCTCGATTATCCGGACATCAATTATCCGGACTTTTCGATTATCCGGACTTTTTCTCTGGTCCTGTTTTTTTTCATGATAATTAATGACCTTAGATGTTAAAAACTTTAGGAGGTAAAAAAATTCAGAAATTATGTTAAAAGTCAGGAAAGTTTTGTTTAAAACAGCGCATTACATGCTCGGCTTTTAAAAGATCGAGTGCTCGGAGACAAAAAAAACAAGAAGCATTCTAAAGCTGAATTTTGATTGGTTCAGTATTGTTTTGTTGCCAAGGTAATGTCATGCTTGATCAGTTCAATGAGCCTTGGTTATGTAAACACACGAGACGATCGTAACTCAGTTGTCTCATTAATATTCATATTTTCGATTATCCGGACTCTCGATTATCCGGACTATTTACCCTAGTCCCACCAAGTCCGGATAATCGAGGTTTGACTGTATATGTGTGCCAATTCCATCATCTTACAATAAAGGAAAAACTGCTGATTAGCCATGGGGATATGTTTAACTGGGGCCCAGTATGCAATTTACACCTTTGTAAATTTGTTGTTTGGCAATGAGCTGTTTGCTTAATCCTGTAGACACCCTTTAACTCCCATGGTTCACCAATACATAATTTACAGTGTCAGTACAACATCATACAGATATTGTACTGACATTGTACAGAGTGCAGAGAATAAATAAAAATATCAGCTTAGGGAATGATCAGTTCATCCAATACCAAATTCTCAGAACTGACACAAGAAGAATTGTATGGCAGACAGTAAGGAGTATTAGTAGCCAGATATTGGGAGTGAAATGGTTAAGCGGTCATAAGTAATGGTAATAGGACCAAGTAGAGTCCATTTTGGTCTGTAATCATATGAGTGATTTACAAAATTGGACAACTCTGAAGCTGGAGTCTGATTTGTCACAACTGGACAACATTTAGTCCTGTTACCATTACAATTTCAGAAAAAAAAAAACAATTAGCAGTACATTTAGGACAGACATCTCAAGGAGAGACAATGTGTAAAGTAAAAACTTAAAGAACAATATTGAAAACTTCCTCTAACATCAGAAGTCTCTTGCATGAATTAAAATGTAACTTCTCTTCACAAGTTTTTTGTTGTCTCTATATTCAGTAAACACAATTTATGCAGGTTTTGTTGTACTGTTTCAAGAACAACATGGAAAACTTCCTTTTAACATCAGAAGTCTCTTGCAGAATTAAAGTGTAACTTCCCTTCACAAGTTTTCTGTATTCTCCATATTCAGTATACACAAACTACTCATCAAACTCTCCAAACCTATTTACAAGTAAATGTATATGAAACAAAGGGGAGATGGGGGAATTACCAATTTGATCCTGAAAGTTTGCTATCAAACTTAAAAATATTTTATATGTACATGTAGCATTCATGTGTGCATTTGTTATAATTTCATCCCTATTCTATTATCTTTTAGGCAACTGAGAGAAGAAGAGCAATGCTCAGGGAAAGAGCAAGACAAAGAGAAACTGAAAAGGTGAATTCACAGTTACTTTTTAATCAGTAAAGTGTTTCAAATTAAAGTGTTTTAAGTAAATTACAGATGGACATGCATATTGAAATCCCATTTACACCCTTTGAAAGAGATTTAATTGTTTATAACCTAAATAGAGGCCATGTGTGAAGAGGGTGTGTTTCTTTAACCATAAGTCATCAGTTAAAATGATGCTAATGGGGACTATGTGCTTCAGCAAGAAGCACACCTCCTGCAGATTGTCAAGCTTCCTAAGGATTTCACTGTAACTCAAGGGTTTAAATCCTGTACAGGCCTGAATTTTTTTCCAGCCTTATTTTCACTACTCATTCAGTAGTATTCCTAACAGCAAGCATCACTTCTATATTTGTTTCTTCAACCTCAGTGCACTTATGTGATTTTCACTTATTTACAGTCATATATTCTCCACTTGGAGGGTTTTTTGTAATCAACATAATAACCAGCTCCCAATTGGCCTGTTAGCTCAGTTGGTAGAGCACTGCACCAGTATTATGGAGCTCATTGGTTCAAATCCCATACAGGCCTGAATTTTTTTAGTTCAGTAGTATTCATAACTATGAGGATCCCTTCTATATTCAGAGGGAGTGTTAAATCAGAAGATGGGAAGGTCTGCTGTTCAACATCTTGCAGAGAACTGGGATATTTCTTTTTTCTCAATCACAAGACAAATGAATGACATCTTTCTCTAATGGAAGGTCTTTTTTGATCTTTTAGGACTTAATGGATTTAGAAGAAGAAGCTAAATCAGATGAGGAGGAGGAAGAAGAGGAGGTTTGTGTACAATCAAGTGACAAATGACCTTTTGGACTCCCCTCTTGGGACCAAACATCAGTGAATTTGATGTAGCTGAGCTTTATTCCCTTTCTAGAAAATGGAAATTCTTATAAGCAGTTCTTTTGAAAGAAAACTTTTTACATTTTTTCGACTTAAATTTGCCCATTATTACCTGTGTACAGCGTTTCTTCTAACCTGTATAACATGAGCTAATGATGTACATCCCAGTTTCACCCTGCTACTACAGCAACTCAGCAGTTGTCAGTGGTCAGTACCAGTTTCTATCCTGTAATGAAAACCATGCATATGATCAAGTATTTAGTTTCGCTTGACTATTTTGGGAAGTAACAATTGTAGTATGGTTTTGAACTTTGTTCATGTGCAGATGGATCTGGGGTGGAATTCTCTTTTAAGGGGCTATTTCTTTTGTTTGGGGGGGGGGGGGTCTTTCCCAATTTTACAGTATCAAGCATAACTATGTAAGAATAAATTATGTCTTTTTTTAGTCTTCAGAATATGAAGAATACACAGATTCTGAAGAGGAAGGCAACCAAAGGTTTAAACCAGTCTTTGTGCGCAAGTAAGTTTTACACATGAGCTGTTATGATGAATTTAAAACACAATATTTCACAGTTGATTATTGAAAAAAATTTAAAGGGAGTTGGTTTTAAACAACCTGATTTTAGCAGTTAAGGTGGACAGGGTACAGATTTAACTGGCAATAAACTGGGCATGTCTATGTCAGGTCTGTTAAGTGCCTTATAACAGTCCTTGTGGCTTTGCTGATGTAACAACTGCTATATTGATTTTTTGTGGCCATATTTTATCAATGGATTTCTTATTCCGCAAAGTTTTTCATACTTTTCCAAGTTGATAAAAGGACCTTTGTTTCATTGTATCAAATCTGAAATGATTGATAAATGACACTTTTGTATTATCAAAAACCACCAAGCTAATGCAGACACCTTTTTTGCATTTAACAGGAGTGACAGAGTCACTGTTCAAGAACGCGAACAGATGCAGCTTGACCTTGAGCGCAAAGAGGAAGAAAAAAAGAAGGTTCACGAGGAAAGGGCAAAATCATCACGCAAGGTACAAATCCCTAACAGACATTTAGAAGTTTACAAGGGCACAGTGTCACCCATGGTATAAATGTTGTTGCAGTTTTAGTGCAATATGTTTTATTTAAACTTGTGGAGGAAATGGAAGGGAAGAAATACATGTGTATGAACTGCAATTTTGGTAATTGCAGAAGAAAAACACAAAAAATCAGGTTTTAAAGTGATTCGAATCTGTGCCTCCAAGATCACTGGTACACGCAGCTGATTTCAATATTACTTGGTAAGTAGTATTGGTCTACCCCTCCCCCCCCCCCTCAGTGATCAAAAAGTATTATCTCCTAACAGTATCATTATTCTTGAGCTGACAACAAATGACAATGAAGAAAACTACAAACAAGAGGATACTGTAGACAGGGGAAGAAATGAAGACAATGAATTTGGTAATGAAAAACTGAAGCATCAAATTCTCTTCTGTTTTACAGCTTGTTGAGGACCTTCTTAGGAAAGAGTTACAGGAAGAACAAGAAGGTACATTGCTTTTGAGGCTAAGAAACCCAGGCAACTAGTGGCTGAGACAAATGGCAAGGACATATGGCACTCATTGTATAGTTTATGCAACATGCAACTTTCAGAAAAATCTTTCTCCCTGCGACAGAAATTTTACTGCAACAAGTCACAAAAGCAGTATGTCACAAACAAGTTTTGGAAACACTACACAGAGAGCACAGAGAGTATTTTGTCTCAAAGTTGTTTCGTTGCAAACTTGTTTTGTTAGAAAGACGTGTCACAACCTATTGCTGCCTCATGTGTGCCCCTCTCTTTGATGTAACGCTGCTCGTGTCATCAAAGGATGTTTATGTTAACTGAGCTATTTGTTGTTGCAGTGGAGAATGAGGAAGACATTATAATCACAGACGATGAAGATGATGAAGTAGAGGTATGGTGTCATGCACATTTTCATATCATTTACTGGCGTTGATCAAAATCTCTTTGTGAAAAATAAGGTTGCAAATCATTTGTGAATGGTCAAGTTTGCCATTTCGTGTTGTCTTGAACACTGGATTTGGACATTTATTATAAGCCATCCCTTTTCTTCTAATTACCAAGGTGCTGAAACTGTGATGAAGCATTTTTAAGACTTCGCATGGTGACAATTTAGTGAAAAGGATAGATACGAGGCAATAGCAATCAAATTCGTGGATCATGTAAATTTGGTTTAGTTGGTTGGGTTTCGTTCTGGTGTTTGTTTATTTTTCCTTTTTTTCCAGTCCATAACAAATGAATAGAAGGAATGAGGGATCTCTCACATTATACATATTACTTCCAATAAAATTTAATCCATTTTAAACTTAGCGATAAGCTGTAAATGGTCTTCTCTGGTGCGCATCTAACTAAAATATTTATTTCCTTCAAAGTACGAAGCATGGAAGGTCCGCGAACTAAAACGTATCAAAAGGGACAGAGATGAACGGGAACAGTAAGTACTTCTGTTGATTGAATTTCCCTAGAGTGGCATAGTCTCTTTTCGTATACCCTCAAAGCTCCTCTCCTCTTCTCTCCTCCCCCCCCCCCCCCCCGGAATATGATTGGGTTTCAGCAAATTGTCTGGGAAACTAGACGGAATATCGGAGAGCGGTGTCCCCTCCTCTTTAGCCTTTGTATTCTCCATGCTAGGAACACCACTGGACGGTTCTAAGTTTGACTGGTTTATCGAGAGTTCGCTGAAATTTGTTGGTTTTATCTCCAGGTTAGAGAGGGAACGGCTCGAGGCTGAGCGTCTACGCAGTCTGACAGAAGATGAATGGAGAATGGAAGTGAAGAACAATCCGAAACAAGTCACGAACAAAGCGATCAAAGGCAAATACAAGTTCTTACAGAAATACTATCACCGGGGAGCCTTTTTTATGGTGAGTGCACACACTTGTGGTGTTTTACAGCTGTATAGTGATTTGTTATGGAACTCTAACCATGCTACACGTACATTGTGCTAACTCATGATGTTCTTTGTTCCGAAGGACAAAGAAGATGGTGTGTACACGCGCGACTTTGCTAAACCCACGCTGGAGGATCATTTTGATAAAACAGTTCTTCCTAAAGTAATGCAGGTATGTATTAGCTGAACTTTGCATACTCCTTAAATACATGAGACCAATTTCAAAAGAGAATGGAATGCAATTTGGTTTTGCTCGGGCTTCCCTTCATTGCATCAAGCGGTTGGTTAATAGACCTTCTTATTGGATCACTTGTAAAACTAGATCCAATCGCAACTTGTTTAGCCGCGTTGTTCCACACATCAGGCAGTTCTAATCTACCACTTTTAGTTTCCATGGGCTCCTTGTGACATTTTCCTTTGTCCCGAATTTCTCTTTTGGTTGCTAAATGGTTCTGATCAACAATACTTAATCGATTTGCACGCTTTAATTAGTTACCGCTTGGAAGACAATGGCTATGAGGGTGCAATGCCTGTTGACCTAAGATCCACGCCTTTGAACCTTGTTCAAGTTTAATTTTCTCATTCTTATCTAACTTGGTAATCAAAATTCTAAGTCAGGAGGAAGCCTGCTGTAAACAAGTCATCCACTAAGGAGGAAGGGGTAGTACTCCTGCAATTAGAGGCAAAAGCTCTTAGGATGCGAAGTAAATTGGCGTTCCTAAACGAAGTCTTTAGATGGTGGAAGTTTCCTTCAATTTAGAAGCGCCACCCACCCACCTTTGAAAAAAAATTAAAACATGATAATGATAACAGGCTAGACTTTAGGCGCCGAGTTAGGTAGAGATAAGACAACAGTGATATGAGGCAGGAGAGCAAAGAGAACCGAACAAATATTCAACTAGGTAGAGAAACAAATTGAGCTTCATAGGACTTCTTTCGAATGAGGTGAGTCACGTCATGATAGCAGTTACACCGTGCATCTTTTAAAAATAGGTTCACAAAGCACAGTAACCTGTACATAGCAACAAACAACGAGGGAATCCTGTAGAAAAGAAGAAACTTTGAACGCGAGTTGGTTTATTGACTATATGAGGAATGTTCTCCGTTGTAGGTGAAGAACTTTGGTCGATCAGGCAGAACGAAGTATACGCATTTGGTCGATCAAGATACAACACAGGTAAGTCTCACAATTAAAACTTTCAATATGATTCATAAATTGAGGAAAAATAAAAAACCAAACTCTATATAGGATTTTTTTCATTGTATTCTAAAACAATTAACAACTGGGGTCTGTAGTCCCTGTGCGTAAACTCCCCGTCAATTGTATCTCTAGTTCTACTCAAAGAAAGACTCGCCTTCTACTTATCTTGTATTGGGCATCAGTGAAAATCCACCTTCACGTTTAACCTTCGTCAGCATGTGGTCTAATTGCTCGCTATTGTTCTTTTCTTCCTTAAAGATGGATTCGCCATGGACGCAGGAGAACACTTTAGCCATGAAATTCCACACGGTTCGCGCAGGTGGCAGTAAACAGACATTCCAAAGACCAAGCAAGAGAAGAAAATAATTTGAATGGCTTAACACTTAAGTTTATTTGTTCATCGTGTTCAGTTTGCCGCTGTCACAAATTTGATCAACAAAAAAGGTTGAGTCTACGGTGTTAAACGCAGGAATACCTGTGGAAAGGTAGCTTCTAGTGGTCTCGTCCAGTGGCCAAGCGACGTTGCTTTATTGAAGATACCCTGTAACAGTCTTTCTGCTTTCTCTTGGCTGAGCGGGAGAAGTATGGCCTGAGCATGAGCCAAACGCGAGTTGCGTGAGTGCGCGCGGAGAAAGCGAGGCCCATATTCTCATGTGACTCCCACTTTGCTGCAAGGAATCGGAGACCTCTCCCACGAGGGCAATGTGCTGTAAGATATTATAAACTGACTAGATGTGTATGCCAAAGACATTTGGAGACTCTAAGGATAATCTAGACACTACTTGAGCAGTCTTTAGAAACTTTACTTTGGTGCCTAAGGATCATCTGGCTTTTGTAACATTTTCTCGACTCCTTGTAATATGTTCTAGTATCAAAACATCAAAGCAGTTATCCCGGTAAAGCTCATTTCCTTTTTGAACATATGGTGGAAAAAATAATAAAACATGGCTTTTTCAAACAGATATGCCGTTCATATCACTGACCGACCCAAATAGGGACGATGAATCATTCCTCTCCGTTTCGTGACCTGAGAAATCCTCACACCAAAGAGAAAAAAAAATTCACGCTGTCATATTTCCAAACTCCTGCAAAGCATGTTCTACTGTGTAAATAGAATAAAAACAAGTGCACGTTTCATGCTAAAATGTGTCATCTTTCTTAATGTATTTCTTCGTTGAACTTTTGATACAGAATGCAGAATGTCATCGGGAGTTTCCATAGCTTAGAATAGACAGCATAGTGCGCCGGTGCGCGAGTTCTTCAGATGGATTCCCAATAGGAGACCCAATTTTTTTTTGTTCCATGTTCTTGGCTAAACGATTAACATAAGACATTACATGTGTTATTGTTAGAGTTAATGCATTTTAAGAGTTCATGCCAGCGTTTTAAGGAAACTTGGACTGATTCCAAAAGTTATCTTTATTCGTACATTGCCTCTGAAGATTAGATTTTTTACGATTACAATTTCCAGATGGAGGGTCTCTGCTTTTTCCCTGGTTATGATAGTACCTTAATGAAGGCTCGGTATTTTAGTTGGAGAAGATTCAAGTTTATTTGGTTTGACAAATACCCTGACCGACGCTGGCAGGTTAATGAGGGCTTCTTCACGAGCTTTTCTCTTTATTCACACTTCAGTCTTGCCAAGAAAATTACAGTCGCATCGAGTAAAGTGTAATTCGCCGAGAGGACTACAACTCTTGTCAAGTTTTGTCGAAACATCCCTCTCCCCTTTCATTCCTTTTTCGAGGACCGAATTTTTTTGTTGCAATATCGAAACGAGGTAAAGGAGGAGATAATTCGAGAATGGTGATGGGAATCAGGTCATGAAAAGACTCATTAAGTAAACTTGCACAGAAATTACTGTTTACAGACAAAGTGGTTGAAATGACGAGACGTTACTTCCTAAATCGAGGCAATGCTTCTACACGAATATCTGACCGACGACCTCTGAAAGAAATACCACTTTCCCCTAGAAGATTGCAACACAGTCACGTCAAAACGTGAGTCGTTAACTACAGCTGTGGTAAAGTAACCGTTTTGGGTCAAAATAAGTTAGACGAAGACTCACTTTTGGACGTATGTACAGTATGGATTCGAATAGTTTTTATCTCATTTGCATCTCTAATTTTAACCTAGGGTAAAACGGGAAATATTTTGACACTTTGACAAAGGCTACAGTAGAATGATATAACAAGTTAAGTGGTTGCTTTTTACTGCTACATCACTCGATTTGTTACGGTTATAAGTTTTATGAAATTTCAGAGTAATAGTTTTTGATGCTTGGCTCACGGGTCTGAGGAGTGGACGCTACCACCATGCTTTCCTTAAGTTCGATGTCTTCCATCCGAGTTTCATAAGGTCTGTCATCTGACGAGGAACCTTTGCTCTGGAACATGACTCGGTTTACTTGAAAAGTAAATTAAATAGGTTAGGTGTAAAGAAATGAGGAAAAGTAATGGCTGTCACACCGTCAACTGTACTGTTTGTTGCTTTGATTACTCTCCCAAACCTTTCAAACGCAGTACCCGAAGCTACTCCATGCCAAAATCATTCATAATAAAGGAACGATAGAGAAATGTCGAATGACATTTTCTCTCCAAAAGATTGGCAAGTTGGGTTATCGTAAAACTTTTCATCATATCCTTTAAATAGAAGGCCCGTTTTGATTGGGCGTTTTCTCCGTTATCCCCAGGAATTCCTGCTGAAATTTGAAATGGACAGAATAGCGCTCAGGTTGCTTTTTTCCACTTGATCAAGGTAAACCTTATGGAACATAACATGAAAAGTACCTTCGGTCCGTAAATGACAGTACACTGTTATCAAAAAACAATTAGTTTTTGAGGATAATTAAAGGAAAACAGTACTATCAAGGAAGCAATGCGATGTGTTAGAACAACAGTCAGCTCTGTTGGTGTCGAGGGAATAAATGAGCGTATATATGAAAGACTTAAGGTGTTTACGAAGGATACATAAAAGAAAATTAGACATTTAACTGACTAAGAATATTCAGCACAAATTGATAATTGTTTAAGTGGCCTCTATTCGAGGCCGATTGTATATGTGGTACCTAAGGCTGGTGGGAGACATAGTTGTTAAATTTGAATATAATTTACTTACAAGATTTAAGTCTTGTCCGTCGTATTTTACATCGGTTTCTACTAGTGAAAGGAGCAGGGTTCTATTTCCTAAAAGTAGTAGCAGCAGTTTAATCTAATAGTATTCGAGGCAAAAATTAGAAAGATGTACTGCTTATGCCATCTACAGTAGAAGAATCGAGATAATTATGTTCACAAAAAAATAACATTTGTCCCACGTACCTGCACTTCCAGGGACATCACAGTCTGTTTGTGTTCCTTTACAAGTAAATGAGGTGTTACGCTCCCTCAGGACGGGGCTCGTACCACAGTTAAAGCTGTTACTGGTAGCTCCTTTTCTAGTTTGGCCGATATGTATACTCGAGGCCTGAGTTGTCAACGACTCATCCTTTGTTAGAAATTGATACATCTAAAGGCAAAATATGAAGAGATTTGCAGTATCACTCAGCGATAAAGAACGTTCTCTTTGTGACTATTAAATTTATTCGGTCAGTTTCACCATTTGCTATCATGTTAATTTCGTTATTTTCCTCCCTTTTCGTGACAGGTGCACATGACTATTTGGAATGAAAAGAGTTCTTATAACTTACTTTTGGTACAAAAACCAGTAAGAGTGTCGCAGTGGTACACACGATGAGACACAGCGACGAAATGGCGTAAGGTGCCTTATAGTACATGGATCCATCCAAGGCAATGGCCACTATAGCCCCAATGATGGAGAGCACCACCACGTTGTAAACCGACATTCCGATGTATCGGGAGTCGTTTAGAGCAGGAATGGTAACATTACGTGTTTCCCAAGCCAGGAAGAGCCCAAACAGCAGGAGAATTCCTTTGTAGCCAAACAATACCCCTAGAAAATATGTCTTGTATCTACAGGTGCACTGGAATAACGCAGGGATAATGATAACATCTTGTTCTTTTTGTGTCTGTTAGTAGAAAACACAAAAAAGACATAACAAATCTTTTTTGGTACAAGATATCTAGATCACGATATTCCTGGTTTTACGACAAGGTTACGTTTCTAAATTAGAAACTAGGCGATTTTTTGAACTCGAAGAAGAGTGTCATGTATTTGTTCGACGAGATTGAAAAACATGGGAGAAGCAATGATACATTGATGAGAAACAAGGATGGCTACCGAAAGGGCGATAAAAAGGATCGCAAGTGACGAGATTAAGGAATTCAGCCAGAGTCTGGAAGTTGAACAAGTTGCTACCTCGATCTTGTTTAGGCGTTTGTTGGCCTATCGATACACTGAACCTTCTTTATTACATTTTCTACTTCAAACATTGGGTGGAAATTAACGGTAATTTGAGTTTCCAAGGTTCCGGACTTGTAATTTTGCGGAACAAAGTAGGGCACGAACAAGAGAAAAAAAAAATGGAAAATTTATTTTAAGTTTAGTCGATGACGTATATAAACACACCATTCTTCGTTGCGTTGACAGAGATGTGACTGTATTGTTGTTACTCACCAACTCTTCGAAGCGCAATATTTCGGTTTTAAGAGGATCAATTGCTACCCATGTGGATAAGAATACTAAGTCTACCAACAATAAACTTGCTACAATGACAAGCAAATGAAAATCCCTTATTGCCTGTGAAAGAAAAAATATGTTTCAGATTATAAGAGTTCACAATCTGTTATCACAATTTTTGTGCTTATATTGTTAAAGGAATTTTTATTATTTTTTGAGTCGCGTGTCAAACTAATTTATTCTTCGAACAACTGGTGTAATAGGGTATATTTTTTAGGCGTCTCCAACTTACAATTATCGCAATTAATCTCACCATTTTCTTGAGAGTCTTAGCGGCTGTAAAAATCTTGTGAACCCGCCAAGTCTTGCTGAACATGGCACCAAATGATAAAGAAAAACCAAAGGACAGTACTGTAGTTCGCGCCTGTTGATGTATTTATGAAAAGTGGATCAATTTTGGCCTGTTCGAAGAACTGAAGAGATAGACTTACCCATTTATTTTTTTTGGGTCATGTGGAAATGAAAGCTATGCATTACCTAGTAAACAACGGTTTGCTAATCAATCCGCTAAATCTTTAAAACATTTTTCAATAACTATTGACCATGCAGCAGAAAATGAGCTTGCACAGATAGGAATTGTAATAAAGTATACTGTATAATGTATGACTCTTACAGAATAATGTTCCTACATCTGATGACCTAAGTTTGAGCTTACTGGTTGATTTTCCTGTAAATGTCGTTTCCTTTTTTCCAGTATAGGAAACCCTTAATGGAATATCAACAACGGAAATGATGTAATGCTGTTTCAGGAATAACTCCTACGAAATACAGTAAAAGGCTAGCTCACATTGCAAATGTATCCGTATTCTCCAATATCAAGAAACCTCGCATCTAACCCAAGAAGAACAACCGAGGCGTAACAAAGTATACATCCCAAGATAATTATGTTATTGAGCTTCGGCGACGACATCTTGATAACTCTATAAAAACACATGGAAAAGCACAAGGTTGTTGTCTTCAGCGATGCAACTGGCTCTATTGATGGCCATTATAAAGTAGAAAAACGAAAGGGGTGTGAGGGGGGAAAAAACCAATTAGTCAAGGTTTTCTTTCTCACACGATTCATCGTTCGTTTAATGCTCGTAAAGAAAACTGAGATAAATTATCGCATGAGACCCGATGGGGGAACTTTCAAAAACGACGAAAAAAGGCGACCTTTTCGGGCTAGGAGAATGTTTCAATTCAGAATTTATTTCCGTAGAAAACGAACTTATTAAAGTAAAATAAAAATACCTAGTCTTTTTATTCTAGGTATCGAAAGGGGTGCCACGTTTCTAAGGCAGTTATTTGGGCAAAGGATTACTATGAAAAACTTTGATAAAGTCGAGTATCGTCATTGATTTGATAACTTCCGAACAAGTGGCATGGTTCCCATGCTTGATAAACCCTTTGGAGAAATGGCGACATAAGCTTCATACAAGATGAAATGTTATTACCGAAACTTTCCTCGACTCCTGTCAGCTCTCTTGATAGAAATGAAATAATGACACTGTCGACTCAACTAATTATTTGCTCATGTTTTCGCCACCTGTTATGATAACTACAGCCTTTCACTAATCTTTTCGTTTTCTTACTTCTGTCTGTCAGTCAAGATTTCTTTAGTACATCAGCCCACCTCAGCTAATTCAAAGCAATTAGCCAAGTGTTTCTTAGGTTAGAGAGAAGCATTTTTTTTTAAGTAAGCCGGCTATAGATTTAAACCATCTGTTTGGAGCGCAACCTCTATTGGTCAACACACACCCTAAAATTTCCTTCCATCTGATATTACATATTAAGTGATGTTATTATGTTTTAGAGACTTTTGGACGATGTTGTTACCTATGCTTTCGGTTGCTGATGTTGAAATATAAAAACCCTGCTGAGCAGATGATTCCCACCACTGCCATAAGCCACATGATTACTATAAGAGGTAGCGGGATTATCATGAACTCAAAATTTCTGACAGTGTCGTCCTTTGGTATCTTATCTGAAAAAGAGAAGCAGGCTTAATTTAGAACACTGAAATTTTTGAAATATATATCTTCACCACAGCACTCTCAAAGATTGAACAAAGCGATAAAGTTAATACAAAATGAATCATGAAATATTTTGCGTCTCAAATCCAGACCAAATGGTTGAGAAATCCTGCATTTTCAATGCCACAATTCTCTCAGGTAGCTTTATACTTCTTTTCTCTCTAATTAATGTTGTATGGCTATAAATGGTATCGCTTTCATGAAAACACGATGGTAAGAGGAGACAAGGAAGCTCGTTTAGAATACTGCTGCAAAGTTGAGAGCCTGATATTATATGAGATTATAGCAAATGAATTACCAGGCCATATTTCTTTTTTTTCATCTTTGAAGATGTGGAGTTGATCAGAGAACGTAAAATGTTGACCAATTCTGGTCTCATTTCCTGAAAGATAAAGACCCAATTCCAAAGTTTTAGTAGCGATAGAGAAAGCATTGTAAAAACGATTTAATATAACTTTTGTTAGTCAATGGTTTAAGCGGCTACAATAATCTTCGTCGTGAACACCTCAAGGGAGATACGTCCCTCCAAGAATTACCTTTTGAATGTTTGAAAGGTCGAAAGCGGATTTCCTGCCATGCACGAAAGGTATTCATTTGACTATGTAAAGCGAGCGACATTTGAACGTCTTAATTACACACGTATATAGGGCTAGCAGCTTTACTGACTTTACTACTTCCCAATGGGTATCGCCATGTCTTCTTAGTAAGCTATTAAGAGGACACCCTTTTAGAGGGTGTTTCAGCCAGAGAGTCGAGGACACCGCTCTCTTACGCTCCCTTTTCGCGCAAATACTCCTTTGACGTACCTTTTATACAAACGGTATTCTGTTTCAGGTTTCAGTGTGCTTTTGCAAGCCATTGCATGTGGCAGGTCGTTGAATACCTTACCTGGACCCTTACCTGTTTTTTTCTCTTTAAGAGTTGGTAAATGTACCTTTCCTGTTCTGTTTGATAAGAACTGTTCCCAATCGCTCCCTGTTATCTTCAAAGCGAACTGGACCCTATCGAAAGGAAAATATAGCCATGAGTTTGAAATCATAATTACAGCCGGGACAAATTGACAGCTATTTTGTTCTTCTTGTCAATAAGCTCCTCTCTGTGCTTTAGAAATTGATTGATTGAAATTTTGAGACTAACCAAATACTTCGCGTAATGAATTAACATAATTCATTAGGGGTAGAGACAACATTTCTTATGACATCTGAACTCAGCGAATTGTCCAAGTATATGCACTTTCTAGGATTAATTTTTGACTTTTTCACGGGAAAACCATCCAACCAACAATCTTTTTTTTTAAAGGGGTACGTTCCTAGGTAAACTGTGGTGCTGCTGGAATTGTGGGGTTTGTGTGGGTTTACATGCAGAAAATGGAGCTATGCTGGGAATATGGTGACGAGAAAACAAAAAATAAATTTTTGTTCTTGAGTTTTGCGGCTTTCCGAACTGCCTAGGTGTGGGGAAAGACCGCAAACTACCATATGCTGTTTAGAGTGATTAGGGAGATTAAAGTGTCTAGAGACTGATTTGAATGCATCCATGTCATTTCTTTCTACGTCGAGAAGTTTTTCTCGGAATCGGTCCCCTAGTAGTCTTCCTATTTCCGCAAAACTCTAGAACAAAAATTTATCGTCCAAATCGGCACTCCTAATTCCACTGCATTAACAAGCGCTTTTCATTTAACTAATTTCATCTTGTTTTCTCGTCACCATGTTCCCACCAATAGCGTAGCTCCATTTTTTTCATATAAACCCACACACAACCCACAATTTCACCAATAATTCTGAAGAAGAGCTAACGCTCGAAATGTTAGCCTTTAAACTCTTTACGGTGTCCAGTTTACGATTTCAACTTAGTCGATAACACTAAATTACCCTGTTATCATTTTTCATTTTAGCCTGACATCAATGATTCGGTAAGACCAAACTTTTACTCACAGTAAGTCCTTGAAAACTTATCTTCCTGATAAGTTGTTTCATCCTAAGAGAATAATTGTAATCTGGCGTGTGGAGGTTCTCGTACTCCAATCCATTGGCAAGGGAAGCGTTCAGTGTTAACGCGATTATCCATGCTACGTCAAAGGCGTACGCAGATTCTTTTCTGAGAAACTTGTTCTTATTCAACTTGAGCATTTCACTCCAAAAACCTTCCGCAGTCTGCGGATAAATAAAAAAAATTATATACAGCTCTTAATTAGGTTACTAATCATGGCACTAGGACTGGTAGCCGTAGAGGCTTGTTTCCCAATAATTAATGATTAGGGGAAAAACTGCCCATGCTGTTTTCGTTTAGATCTACTTGGATAAAGGTGCCGACGCATTGCGATGTTTGAAAGTTTCAAAAGAGTTTCTTCTCTACAGGTTGGTTAACGGAGAATACAATGTAACTAAAGCAACTTAGCAATTGCCAGAACGTACCATTCCAGAGAACGTTACGTTGTCATCTTGGCGAATATCTAGCTTGACCGTCGATATGTAACGATCAGCTGCTTGCCTCAGCTCGTCAACTGTGCAAGGAATCTTTTCTTTGTCTGGCGATCGAAATATTTGGCTTGGTGCAACATCGCCAAATGTTATCCAGGCATAGTTCGGACCATACATTTTTTGCTTAAAAGCCTGCAAAAAAAATATCAAACACAGGTAGAGTTATAAACTTCAGGTGAGGGGGCTCTGGGGCTTTTGTGGAAAAAAAAAAAAAAGCCAAAAGAACAAGACTTTAAGAGGTATTTTACTGAAGGCTACTCGAAGTGATCTGAATAGAGATCAATAAATAATGAGAAAATGATCAGTTGAAATCGTAGGAAAACTCTCGTAATTCCTATCGCGACTTCTTTTGTAGCAGGACTTGTTTTGTAGCCCCTAACTGGCGTTTAGATGATTACTCCACTTACCTCACAAAAGACGTTTCGGGCTCCGACGTAGCCAAACTCGCCTATTATGATTCTTGCATCTAGAGACTGATTTGGAAAGAAAGAGTAGACTCAGAGCAAGCCAAAGATGGAGTGCCCCGTTCCAATTGCGGCATCGGTTCCTCTCGTATATCTCACAGTGGTTATCCCTGTAGCATTATAAACCCTACTCCTAATATTGCTTGCGTCAAGTTCCATTAAACCTGACGTACTAAATTACCTAGTTTGGAGCGTTTTAAAAAATGAATTTCAGTCAATTTTAGCTATGTAGTTGTAAGTGCCTATTTATAGGGATTTGTAAAAGCGTTTAACAAAGTACTTAAGTCACCTTGAGTTTCCGTATTTGAAAACTGACGTCGCCAAGCTGTTCAAATCCCTCCACTGCAATGATGCTGATACTGTTTTTCTTCAGTTCATTTTTGAGCTTATCCACCGTCTGCAGATATACAAATAGACAAAATAAAGACTGACTTTTTTCGTTTCTCGAAAACTTCTTTTTACATTTTGGAACTCTCTTTTATTTCCCTCGTACAGAGGACTGTGAACATTCTATGGTGACTTTTGTTTCATACATATCTAGGTATGTCGCAAATTGATTCTTGAGCTGTCTCCGAGGGTTTAACGTGTATCAAATTAGCGGGAAAGGTATCAGTCTCTAAATCTCTTTCGATACGATATCCATTACGTATCAGTAAGGAAAAATAAAAATAAAAGAAAGGAGAAAATAAAAAAAATAAAAGACAAAGTAAATGATAAATTGTTACAAATCATTATATCCGAGGTTGTAGAGTTGAAAATGCCTTTACTATCACCTCGGAAAGTTGCTTCTTGGCCAGCAGTTAACCTTCCCCTCCCATATTTTTCCCTGAGATATTTGTTCAAAAGAACAATGTAAGAACTTACCGGGGAAAAGAATTCTGGATCATACTGATAGAGTATAGCCACTCTTTTCCAGCCAAAATATTTGATAAAGGCCACCTTAGCCTTGCTGTATGACGTTGACGATGGAGCTCCTCGATAAGTGTTGCGATATTTCATCCTTGAATCAAATTTTGGAGAGCCCGACGCGTAAGAAACCTACATAAAAGAGGAAACCAGTCGGCTTTAACATCTTTCTTAAATTACGTAGTCCGACTTTAAATGGACTGCGACGATTAAAAGTACAGAGGTGTTTTGTTGTTCATACAATTACAAGTCGCACTCTGCAGATTGCAGCGATTGCAGATAGTAAATCTCAGACTTGGAGTCTGATTCCAGTCAGGAGTCTGTTTTTTTTTGTGTGTACTCTTTCTTCTATGTTTATGTAACAGTTGGTTTTTGTCACTCTGTAAAAGGAGTCCTAGAGTCTGATGTGTGTAGTCAGCTATCTACGGGTGTCGTTCAAGGTCCAGTTGACGAAGGACGTTTGCTAAATAAATAATTGGCACGGCCAACTATTTCCGTCTGGTAAGATCTTGTTCTGAACTCCTCCCAAGGGGGAAACATTTTTAAACCAAACCTGAATGAGATTCCACAGTGGTGCAGCCTCTGCCACAGGCTCTAAGGCCTCTGTACTTGAAGGTCCAAGCAATATTGCAGGTCTCCTTTCCTTGTTTAGCAGGTTGTAGAACGCTTTTATGGCGTGTGCACCATCGTCCTAAAACGATAATGATTGGGAATGGTGCTCTATTAAAAATACCAGATAACTTAGTGGGCCGTAAACAAGTGATAGCAGAAGCTGTTCTTTTCTCACTTTAGGCTGTTAGCTTCTGGAACTCATCCAAGCAAAGGAGCCGATGTGCGGGAGCTCTTATTTTCATTGCCTACTTAAATCAACCCATTTAATCTGATTTAATTTCAGAGCGAATATTTCCTTCGAAAGTCTCATATCTTCATTAAGGCTGCTGCGAATTGCAAACTGATTTCACCACTCAATGCTTTCGTGAGGATGTTTGACGTAAAGCAATTTGGACTATCATAGCTCTGCTCCATCAACAAGAAACTGCTCGGGAAAAGAGAAAAAAGCGGAAATAGAAAAAAATCACTTTCTCCAACGTATTCTTTATCAAGGCTTGAACTTGTGTATAATTTACTTCTCTTTTCCTCTGGAGTCTATAACCTGCCGTCACATCAGTCGTATATCTCTTGGCCATATCTAAATATAATCGGGCACCTGCCTGAGGTGCGTAACTCAAACCACGACACGTTGAATATTCGTGGAATCCATTCATAATTTTTCAAGCAAAGCTTTTGAATGCTGCTTCTGTGCTTTCAGACGCTAATTAGGCGTGACAGATTTAAGATAAGGAATTTGCAGACACCTTCACCATTTTTATTTTAAGTGACTAAAAGAGACATAGTGTGTTGTTACAAATCTTATTTTGAAAGTTTTATCCTTGATGCTTTGCTACTTTCCATGCAATGGCAGTAAATAGTCATTGTTTTTACCTCTACCAAAATGTGTTGAAGATTAATGCAAGAAAGGTTCTAAAGTATTTTCATGTGAAGGAAGACTTGTTTAAACAGGTGCTGTACCTTTCTTCCGTCCATTTTTTTTTCAATTTAATAAAGAGATTAATATTCTTAGAAATCAAAAGAGCCGATAAAAAAATTCAGAATATATTTGACTTTCCTGGAACAAATTAATACATTTACCTTAATGGAAGGCTATCAGACGCCAAGATTTAACTCTCTGGACGGAAATGACCACTCAACCTTTTCTCGCACGCTTTAGATGATCTAGATGGAGAGTCTGGAGCAATAACCCTAAATGTTGTCGAATTTTTCTCAAGTCTTTTTACTTTTCCTTAAAGACAAAACTTTAGTTTACGAAGTGTTATTTCGTTACAATGCTTTTACCACCAAGCAAGCAGACAACTCAGATACATATGATTGTTTTGTTTTTGGACTAAAATCGATTCCAAAAGTCACGTTCTAGTTTAAATTAATTTGTTCGTACATCACGTACCGGAACTTTAACTGCAAAGGGGAAGGTCAATTTAAAAACATTTTCAGGAAGTCGCCTTCGAAACAGTCCTCGGATCTAATTTGAGATGATTGAAGGACATGTAGGACACAGAATTAAAACAGGGGTAAGATTTGCCTCATTCTCGGTTTCCACTTATGAAATTTTTATTGTCCTGTCCTTAGTTTGTTAATCTTTAATTTAGGGAAAAAGAGCCATTGTTCCACTGAAGAAGACCAAAAAATTAATAACAACACTATAAGAAGTCTAGATAGAAGGAAAATAGAGATAGCTTTCAAAAAGTATTGAGAAATTTTAAGTTCGCTTCCATATCTTAGCCTACAAAGTTATTTAGGTTGAGTGACTTTAAGGATCGAAAAGGGTTATCTTTAGTATGTAATTTATGTTGGTAAAGGTGGTTGCAATCTTGTGTATCACTGGGTTGGGGAAGGGGAGAAGGGAGTCACTGAGAGACACAGAGAATGCCATTCGCAGCTTCCAGGTTTTCATTCAATTATACATTTAGCTTTCGGTGACTGGGAAAACCGGAGCGGAATAAATCTTGGAAATAAAGCTTTTTCGTGAGGAATTAACTAACATTTGAAAATTGGAACTTTGATTAATAGAGAATCTAAACTGAAAAAGCGAAAAAGATCTCTCTAACCGCCAAGAAGGAAGAGAAATTAAAAAAAGTTAGCTCAAAACCTTCGTTGTATTTATCATTCAAACTCAAACTCCTCCGACACCTGGTCAATTAGAGAGACTGTATGTGTACAGAGGTGCAAAGATATGACTGACAGAATACTGATCATCGGATAGTCGCCTTTTTCAACAAGCAGAACTGTCAATATAAATTTAATTACTCAACAAAAGAAATTGAAATTGAATTACGGGTAAATATAATACAAATTTGTGAAATATTCCAGACTTTGTCCAATTTAGTTCCTTCTACGTCCGTGGTTTTCTCAGAAATTCAATGATAGGGATGGATTTAATTCTTTTCTATATTTTTTCGGATGCAGGTAAAGAGGGGGTTAACAACTGAGAAGCACATAGGTTGAATTAAAAAAGTAACGAATTATTTACGGGTTTAGAAACATTTTAATTAACAAGGCCATTGTGCCAAAATCTCTGAGAGGTTTAAATCGATATTCGGGGTGCTTTTTAGTTCATGTTGGCTGTAATTTCGGAGTGCATGTTAAAAAGATATTTTGAAGATTCCGACATGAATTCTCAGCCATCATTGATAATTCTTCAAATCTCACCAACACATTCTTATCTCCATGAGTGTTACAATAAAGAAAATCAGGAAGAGTCCTTAAATATATCGCTTAATGTAAATTTTTCGGTGCACTATTTTCGCAAAAAAACAAAAAAACATTGAAAGCTTCGCAGGAATTCTGATAAAAACGATGTAATACACTCACCCAAGCAGTATCCTCCACGTCCAACACCAGTGTATAATTTTGCAATATATCAGATCTATTATTAATGATGCCGATAGCCATCTTCATAGCATTATAGTGACCGTATCTATCATCCTTTAGGAAAGGAACGAATGCTCCTATATGTATTTCTCTCTTCCCCAGAGGTATGATACTCTCCATTGGATTTTCTCGGCATGGCTCCAACAAAGTTGCTTTAAAACATGTTTTCTTCGACATTCCTCGTACACAATGGCCAGTTACTGCCGTATTCGCTGTGCTATTCATCTCTGATGTTTCATTCCAGCAGCGAAAATCACTTGTGTTGGTTAATTTCTCACAACAAAGTAGTTCCGAATTCGTCTCGAGATGTGGATGGCAAAAAACATATTGAACCAGAATTACAAGATGGAAGAAAAATCTTGACCTTCTTTTCCCCTTCATTGCTGAAAGATAAAATGAGTAGAAGAGGTTTCGGAGAGTTGTCTAAAATCTTGCCTTTCACATGACAAACTTTATTTCGAATACAAACGTTCAAATTAAACACGACAATTGAGGTGACCCTCATTATGCACAAACTGCGTTTACCTTTTCAAGCCATTAGGGGCTAAAAAATACTAATCCTTGATTTGCCAAAATTTACTGAGACCATTTCTCAGTCATTGCTTCTAATTTGTTTGTCTCGTATTGATAGGAATAACATTTTGCCATTCTCAGAGATCTTTTCCTTCAATGATACGTATCTATTTTAACTTTGCAGGAAATACTAAATCACGTTCACCCTTGACGTATGATATACGGCTTCAGATTGTATGAGAGTTACTTAGCGCCTCTTTCAAATTAACATAATAAACCCAGTATTTTCATCATCTTAAGAGCAAATTTAATTTGCCTAGCGGAAGAACTTTGTGAGATTTGCCGCACACAGTGCATGTGTATAGACTTAATCTCTCTTTTCTGTAATAACAAAGGGTTTTAATTTCTTCTAAATCCAATTCTATTTAAATCAAAAGCGAGATTTTGCGATTACTCTGGTTTGAACTATGACTGTCCTCGTGACATTTCGTTAGAACTCCACTAAAATATCTAATAGAAGATTACTGATTTTCATTTGCTTCCTTTGAGAGATACTCGTGCAAAAATCGACAAATTTTGCGGTTTGGACGATCATCATTGAGAATTCGTGATCACAGCAAATGTGTATGATATATTTCTTCTGAGTAACGTCCTATAATTATTTGCTAAATATTGCGGTACGCATTGAGAATAAATTTAGTCTTGGGAAGCGCGTATAACTACATATTTCTTTCGGGATATTCTTCATTAATTTTCATTAACTTCTTGTTTTCCTTAAATGTAGGGTTATACCAATTCATTCAATTTATTCAGTTTGTCCCCATTTTACGGGAATCAATTTAGGGAAGACTTGGTTTGCTTAACATGACCAGAAACTTTTGAATATCGAGAAAGTTATCATACGCACATGTGTTTTTGCACAAGAATAACATGGAGTAAGCAAGTCATATGTATCACACAAAACTGCATTATAGAAAACACTTGTAATGTCATCTCTTAAATATACATCAGACATATGAAGGAACATGCACTCACCTCTGAATAAGCATTAAACTAACCGTTACTAACTTTAAAAGAGCTTTAAACGTTGCGTTCCAATTGTTATAAAAGTAAAGCTACCTCTGTTTCTTCACGACGGAAGAGTGAATGTCGAGTGTTCGTGAGCAACCGGGAATTGGCTATAATCTATGCTGTTGGCTCAGTTAATCTTACATGATAAAGAAAGTTTCTTCTTAGAAAGACGCCTCATACTGTAAGTTTCGCTGCGATAGTTCATCTTCACAGGAAGCTCTTGATGAAATAGACTTAAAAGCGTTGACAGGAACCCTGATAAATAACTAGCTAAGAAAATAAAAAAGGGTTATTAAAAGTCTTTTTGTCGCTTTTACCGGTAACTTTTAATCTCTAAGATCTGGATGAATTTAGAATGATTCTCTTTTGTGCGTTTAGAATTTCAGTCGGAATAAAACAACGAGTGATATCGAGGGATTAGTTTTCGAATAATTTGTCTAAGGCTTTGATAGCTGATGTAAATATGAGCTACTGCTATTCAAGATGAACTTGGGTTTATCAATTTTTTGAAGTTCCGGGATTTTTGAATTGACAGAGAAGTACAATATGTGTATAGAGAAATGCTATCACGTTTTCAATACGAAACAACGACAGAAAGTAAAAAATCGCCCAAATAATTTCTAACATATCTCTTAGTTGAGTTTATTTTGGAAGTCAGTTTTTATTTTAGCGTGTGTCAATGACAGTGAATCTTGTTTTCTGAACAGAAATAACTACTTATATTTAACTGAAATTGTCTCTATTATTGTGCAATGAGGAAACTGTAGGGGGAAATGAGACAAAAAGCTGAAGGAGTACTGGAGAATGAAAACTTTATAATACAAAGCTAAGTCTCGGTAATATGTCATTTGTTTCCTAAAAGTCTTGTTAATCTGTATTTATTGCGTTTGGCCATACTGATCAGAAAACTTTTGGTCATTTAAATCGGCAATCTTTATTTTCCTTAAAATTATGATTCTTGGAAACAAACATCTACTTAACAAACATATACTGAACAAGTACGCGTGAAGGATAAGGAAAATCTTGATGAAATTGAAGATCAAAGACTAAACGTACCAAATATACGTATGAAGGAGAAGACAAACTTGCATAATTTAAGATATTGGAAGGTAATCGATAGAAATTCACAGTATTGATTAGTAAATGGGATCGAAAAATTGTAGTGATCAAAAAGAGCTAGCGGATACCATAATCATACTGAAGCATGTTAAGTCGAGGCCAATTGATGACAAAGATCATGTAAGATAAATCGTATGATAAGTTAATTTGTGTAATTCAAAGATTGCATGCGTGTCATGATGTAAACCAACCCGTCGAGAAACTTTAACAAAGTACTGTTTTTCCAGGACAATTTGGTCACAATATCGGGTGATACTTCACCCTATTCAAGGCTTCAATCTGCTCAAGAAATCGGGTTCCTAAACTTTAAAATTTTAAAGGCACATCTGAGAGTGACGATGCGGTGGGCTCTATCCAGTAGTCTTGCTTTATATAGAAGGGAGATCCACCATATACTGTTTTCTGACCATTTTCCTCGCCTGAGAGTTCTCTTAGAACTTACTATTTCATAACTTATGCATTCACTTTTCCTTTTGTAGATATTTATGTTTCTGATCTGATAAATTTTGTTAGTTAATTGGATCACAACCCACATGAAAGTTCGCCTAACATCGTACTTCAAAAGCTTTTTCGTTCATACCTACCTTGACGTTACATGCAAAATATTCTTGATTTTCCAATGCTATTCATAGAGTGGATTTTTCTTTATCTATCAAATCGCATTCAATTTTGGCTTGCTAAGAACCTACGACCTACGAGGATTATATTCACTCTTAAAGTTGTTTTAGGTTTTAAAAATTGTTGACGAAGCTTGCAAAAAAATTCATTTGTCAGACTTAGGGTCGTGGTTATACGTATATTAGTTGGCATCTGGACTCCAATAGCCCTCATTAAATCGTGATTACTCTGGGCAACCAGTACTTTAAATCTATCATTTAGTGAGCCGTTAAGGCAATGAATAAAAATAAATAAGATCATTTTTGTTGTATTTTTCGAGAAAAAGAAAACAAAAGGGAAAAAATCATTAAAGGGGTTGCAATTGCAACATTATAATTTGATCACAAGGTCGAGATAGAATTCGATGTAGTGTTGATAAAGAACAAAATTGCAAACACACCGAGGATCAGTTATGTTTGACATTAGAATATAAATCTTTAAGACTCACTCGCTTATGTTCTGTCAAGCATAAAATGGTTAAATCTGTGCTACGTCACTCTTTGAGCGATCCGAATAAAAGCCTTCTCTTTGAGGCCGGCGGAAAAGTGTGACCAGAAGTACGCTTGATGGAAAAGCTGAAACTGTAATTATTTGCTGCCGTTTGTAATTATATCATTGGATACTGCTAGAGGGGTAGCCAGCCTACAATCCCGTAAACCTGGGCCTGAAATGTTTTTTCCCGCCCGCTTGAAATTTATTAAAGGACTCTTTCAAAATTTTTGTGACAAAAATGGAACTTTCTAGCTATGCCCCGATAGCTTACCGAATATAATTTCTCACCACTCACTGGGAACACTTATTGCAAGTTCAAAGAGATGCTATTTCATTCTACTTAATAGAAGTGTTCTTTCAGACTCCGAGTTTAGATAGTCGAGACTCGCAGTATTTTATAATTGATTTATGGAAAAGAATAGAAACTGGTCGCATAAAGTGGAAACGGTATGTCTAAACTTGTCCTGTCGACCAAGAAATGTAAATTTCACAACCTCGTCGCCCATTTTTCACCCCAACAGCTAGTACAATATGTCAGTGTAGACTGCGACAAAAAAAAAGAGAAAAAACTCATAACTGTCTAAAGCTGGAAAATATTTACCTGAGTCCTGTTGGAGGAACGAATTTTACGTTCTGTTTATGCGGTAAATTTTATCCCCGTTAGCCAGCTGAGATTTCAGCGCAGTCACTGTCAATATATATGCAGTGTAAGAGACTTTAAATCGGCTTTCCGACGAAAATTTCAAAGGCGATATGTTAGAGTTCATCAAGTTTTATTCCAGTCAAGACAAAATTAAGTTTTCACATAAAAAGACATTTTGGGCCGAGTTCATATGCAAACTTTTTACAACAAGAAGGATGGTGATGACACCTAATCAGTGAATACTAAATATAATCCATAGACTTAAAAACTCAAGGACGCAGGTATATTTTGAATTATTAAATTAGCAAGATATTGAAGTAATTTAAAGCTGCATATGTGTTTAACATATCCAGACTGCAAATAAACGGACGTTTAGCAAAGTTTCGCGCAAAATTTGTAACATTAATTTCACACATATGTGAAGGCATAGTTCCAGAAGAAACAGGTTCTTCACTTTAATTGTTAAGGTGTGACAGCGAGAGACAAGTCGGTCGCTTTCAAATTTATCTTGTCTGACTAACTTGGGTTTTGTTTGTGTGATTCTAAAAACCATGTTTGTTGACCAAGGTAGACTGTGTTGACCATGTGCGTCTTTGTGATGACACCTCGGGGTTTGCGATGTAAAACATCAAAAGCCACTTTCGAAAAACGTAACCAAATAAATCAACATGAAATTCAAAAGAACGCAGACGTTTACGAATCACAGATTGTGTCATTTGCAGCTGTTGAAGATAAGACTTTCTTCTAAAAGCTAATTTTAATAAATACGCGCGGCTGTATACAAGAGTCTACACGAGCTATTTCGCGAAACTCGTATTTCTAATTTCAAGTTTACTTCCAAATTTTATTTGGTCAGGAAAGAAAAGCAAAAATAATCTCTTTCTTGCCTACGTGACTTGTGTAAGACCAGTGGAGTCCTAGGTTTCTTGGAATGAACATGATAAAATGAATAATTATTTTGTAAGAAATCCAAAAAACTTTTTTCTCAATTGAGATGAAGCGGTTACGAAACCAAATGTTATAAATTTGCTTGGAGATTAAATTGTTTTATATAGAGTTATGATTAAATTGTTTTCCATAAATCTCTTTAAAAGATAAAAATATTACCAAGTTTAAGTTCTTCCTGCATTTTATAAGTAGAACAATGCTTCCTTTAGATTTATAGGAAATTCATCATGGTAAGAAACACCCCTGAGGTCAACAAGGAATTAGAAATCTTACCGTCAAACTAGCTTGAGATATATTTCTTTAACTCCTTCGTGTTGCCCATCACCGAATTTATCGTTTGTTCTTTTGTAAATTTCACATTGACGGTTCTCAGTCCTTAAGATTTAGAATATTGTAAAAATATTTTTTTAATGGTTTCATGAAGCGAAACACATTACCTGATAATAGAGATGTCCCGAGTCAAAATATGAGATCTCTGCTCAGTATGGAGCATTTTGCAATTGATACTTTAATATCAGAAGAAAAACCCTCTCACCTGTATGAGTGGAGGTTTCTTTTTCAAAAAATTGTGGTCGTCGTTTTCATCCAATTTTTACCGTCCTCGCAACATTAGGAATTGAGAACTCTTATAATTATTTCTTTGTGTGATCGTCAATCCATCTGCACAGCCATCATTAGTTTGAATGGGAGGCAGCTTACGGGCACAACGTAACTATTTTGCGTCAACAAGCCTCCGTCTCTTCTATATTTTTCTTTTGCTTTCCAACGAAGACGTTCACAAAATTGAAGTCCAAAGTAAATAAAAGCAAAATGTGTTCAAAGAATCAAACACCGCTAAAAAGCATCATTAAAATTTTAAGATATTTTGCTGAAAATTGTCGCATTAAAAAGTTCTTACGTTGAGTGGTTTTACCTTAGTTCTCCGTTAAATAGCTCAAAAGCTCCGTGGGTACTAAAAACTTGCAGGCGCGAAAAGCCTCTTCCATGTTTATATCGAAAATATTTGCTTGCATGTAGATAGGTGATCTACTTGATTTCCATTTTGCAGAATACACAGAATGATGCGACAATATGTGAAATTTCTGAGGGCAAGATGTAAAGAACAGTACAACATACTAATGTGTCGTCCACGCTGTCTTTTTTCTTGTCTTGGTACGTCAGGGAGGCACGGAGGAGTGAATGAAATAAATAATTTTTTGTTTCCAAACGATAATCTTCCTCAGGACTGTTTTGACCAAAAAGTAATATTTGTCTCACCGCAGGTAAGACAACTTCATATTGCAACGGTTTTATCTTAGATTTAATCAAATGTTTTGGTTTGTAATGTCTACTGCTAAGATGTCTTTGAAATGATATAATTTTTTCTTCGAAAGATGTCAAAGGCCTCGTTAAAATTGCTTTAAATGATCTTCTGGAGTCTTTTCGTGCTGGAAACCTCCGCGAACTTCACATACATAATGCTTTTGTTTTTTCCTTTGCTTTTTGTTTCATATACTGTAAGATTTGGAACAATTGTAGAGACAGAAAAGAATTAATTTTTTTTGTTGACCTATGGGTGCATGGTTGTACTCGTATGCTAATGAAAACTCCACTTTAGCAGAAAATTATTGGCTATGCGGTTGACAAAGGAGATAACAGTTGATTCCATTGAAGGTTTAAATTAGGATGCTACCTGCTTGATTGTTATTGATATTAAAAACACGAAACGAAAGTCTATAAACAAAGACGAATAAAAAGCTCTGAATTCTCGGAGAGCGCTGAGAGTAGAACTCCAGCTTAAAAAAAAACTTCTTTGTAGAATTTCCCTTGTTTGCACGAAATTTGTTTTGTAGACCAGGAAATCATAAACCCTGAGAATGCATGTGCATACAATTAACAGTGTCTTCCTATGTGTGAAACCGCAAGACACTACGCAACGAATGAAGTTTTTTAATTGAGTTTTAGGTTGGTTGCCTAGAATGAGCCTCTAGAATATGCTGCTACGAGTTCTGTGTGTTATGCAGAGACTGATAATCAAGCTTCTTTTGGAAACCAAAGCTGTACCTCTTTTAGTTATCAAATCATTATTAATTCATATTCGCTTTTTTCGTATCTCTTTCAAAATAAGGCTTTCCGTTGCATTTCGTCTGGGACTGTTTGACTAGTATTTTCAGTTTTGAAATACTCTAAGTTGTCCTTATCAACTTGAAAGGGATATGTACTTGAATAAGCATATTTCGGCGCCACTGACTCACGAAGCAAGTGGGATAGAGAACGACGATACTGAAGAGACTAAGTATCCTGTCTATTTGCTCTATGTTGCTCTATGTTTCTGATAAACATGATAAACTGGAAAACTTATTGGCAAATACCTTTCAAAGTGTGGGCAACTGGGACAAGATTTTCTTGGTCCTTGTTCTGTAGGTTTCAATTCGACTTGTAGATTATAAATCACAAATTTAGGGTTCTAATCTAAAGCCCCAGACTAGGCTAGGTCAATCTTTAATACTCAACTACACCTGATTATTCAAATACTTATATTTGTTATGGCATGGCTCAGCGTGTCTCCAGGAAGTTTTAATTATGAACATTTCTGAGACGAAAATGCTCTTTGATTAACATATGAAAATATATTTTTACTCTGATAGAAAATGAAATCTACTCTATTTGTGTGACTGTGACGATGTGTCTTCGCGCCAAGTGGTTTGTCATGTGAGATTACCTTTTGATTAACTCGGAGTTTCTTTCATTTACGCATGTGAAGATGACAACTCACTGTCGCACTCAGCAGTAAAAGGATGAAAGAAAAGAAATCTATAAGAGAATGGTACATATTGTGAAACGTTAATGGTATTGGTGGTGTCCTCTGACGCAATTGCTTTGTTCACTTCTCATAGAGAATGACGCGGACGTGGCAGTTTGCCATGTTAGCTATAGCCTTATGACTTAATAATCTATTCAACTTGTCTCCCTTTCGTCAAAATTAAGTCAAGTTTGAAATGATAAGCTTCATGAAAAAGGACTAACCGGAACGAAAGAAAGAGGCACTTACTCTTTGGAAAGCGGCTGAATGTCTAAAGGAAATAATTTCAAACAAAACAGGATGAACTTATCCTCCTACTGGAAACTAAATTTTCATCGACTATTTCTAAATTAGTCTTGTGATTAAGAATGCTAAATAAGACGAAATTGTACGACATATACCCTACCTTCCTCAAGGGAAGATATTTTTCGCGACGTGAATTAAGGAGGTTAAAATAGTCTGGTTATTCGGATTAAGTTATTAGTATCAACAGTAGCCATCTACTGATGTGCATGTTCTCGTACGTATTTAAAACAACTAAAGAAAAAAGAAGTTTTGTCGAAAACCATTACTACCAGATATCTAATGATACTCTAGTAAAAAAAATTACGCCAGAATCTTAATCTAAGGCGTCAGCGTGAAATTAAAACCAGTCGGTAGGATCCTTGATGCCCCCTAATGGTCTGGAATTTTATCAATTTGATGTAGTTATTATACGTGGGTAACAGTTGAATATCTGGTTGGGGGTCCGTTGATAATGGTTACAATTGTATTGCCTGTTCCACAACATCTCTCCCCTGAACTTTGTCCCTTCCCTTAACAAAAACAGCTTGCAGCTCACGTTCATCAAAAAATCATAACAATTGCGCATTAATACCCTTTTTGGCCTCTATAATCTCAAACAAGTAATCCATAAAAAAATTTTTTTCTCAGTTATAGGAGCTGTTTCGCGGTTCCTAAAATCATGATTACGATTTGGGAAAAGCATGGCGAAAGTTCTTTTATTTCGTACACACTGAGATTTACACTATGACGTATTATCGTTCGTGACTCTGATTGGACTAACGATGTGTTTTCAAAGTCGTTCGCTTCGTACCTCACGGTGTAAATGTCATTATGTATAAAATAAGAACATCGTACCACGGAGAGTGAAGCGATTTTTATTCATTCGTTGCGATGCATCGAAAAACTTACACGTTTACTACGCTCACTCTTCGCTTTTTTGACGCATTGCAACTCGTGAATAAGATTCGTTCGTGCGCAGTTTCCGTGGAATAGTCTCTTTGTCAGTATTTAGGAATATCTTTCTAGTGGCAATGTGTTATCAAATAAGTCGGCAACACATTATTTATGGCAAATGCTGACAGATAAACTGAACTGCCCCTTGTACCTAAAACTTATACCAACATGCTAAAATAAAGTTTAAAGCATGAGATCGGATATGTGCTGTAGATGTTATCTTTTATTGCTTGGTTATATCTAATGTTTGAATTTCTCCTCTTTAATACGGTCCGATATTTGCTAATAAAATTGTCTACTTCTCTGTTTATTGATGGAAATTCATAAGATGCTTTGATGACATCGAATGCAAAAATGATTTTCAGTGCCGCTATTCATTTCATCCATTTCTCGAAAAATGCTGAGTTACTATTCGATTAAAGTAAAGTAAATTGAAGTTAAGAGAAAGGATGTCTACTTCACCGGAGAGCGCTATATTTAAAGTCAAGAGAAATCACTCTTAATGTCCTATTTTAGACACACATACTGCTTTGTTTGGTAGAATTTTTTCTTAAACCTTGTACTATTTAAGCCCAGTTACTTTGACTCCAATTTTCAAATTGGCGTCGAAAATCATCGTGAATCAAATTTTAGTTGCCCTAAGTTTTCTTTGTATGACAATAGATTTAGATCGGCAGAGATAAAATACATTGTTGATGACCTTATGGAGGGTTTCGTTTGTTATGCAAAGAAATCAAATTACCGCTCTTGATTCTCAGAAATGTCAGGGCGTGCTATACCAATTTATTACCATTTTTAAGACCCTAGATGCCCGGTTCAATTGCTTATCGAATATGAAATCGTAAAATCATATCGATGTTAAGTTCTGTGCTCAAAAACTGGCTCTTTTAATCCTAGGAAACGTTATCAGAAAATGATAAAGCTACTTGCAAACGTACATGTAACACTTCTCATTTCGCCTTAAAAGCAACGACCACACATGCAATCATCGCCATATTCTTCCCTTTTTTCGAAGTTCCTATATGATCATAGTACCAAAAAAAAAAACACTCTGACAAAAGTTAGGAGATTACCCAAGCGCCTCTAAATTTCAAAGAAAGATACGTAAACGGCTTTCCGTGCCAGCATTAAAAAATAATTCAGTGGCTAGTTGCTAATGAAATTCGTCTCGTTGTCTTTTTAAGAATGTACAATTTACCAGCCTGGGTTTATCGTCATTTCCCCCGATTTCGGTTAGTCAAACAAACAAAATAGTCTTTCAAATTAAAGAAAAAAATAAATCAAAGGAAAAAGTTGAGAACTTACCAATGTCGTTTAGCTTTTGGCGAGATCGTAATAAAGTTCGCTGTTGAAGATAATGCTTAGCTACGTCGTGAATTGCTCTTTGTTATAAGAACAATCTGGATTTTAAACCCACAGGCTCTGAATCTGCTTCCCGGAATGATAATCGATCTACATACCACAGTCAATGTAAAAGACCTATAAAACAAGGTGCTAAAATAAAAACTTGGTGATTAATTTTTTTAAAACTTTTTTTTTAATATATCATGGTATGTAATTTATGACATGAAAATAAGGTTTTGACGAAAAGTCATTACAAATGCACACGTGAAAGAAATAATACATCAAAAACCAGGATAAATAGGTCTAACATAAAGGTGTCTTTGTGTGTCGATTCAGTTTCACAAGGCTATGATGATGTTCCGTTCAATTAGATTTTAAGTTCATTCCTAATTCTGTTGATTTGAAGAATTTTTTTTCAGGCTTTAAAATTTTCGTGAAGGTTTTCTCTGATAAAGCGTCCAGCATTAAAAAAACAATATAAATCCAGACGTTGTTTTTCATTGCTGTTACCAACTAATTCACCTTCACTTTCCAAAATAGTTCACTTTGTTTGTTACCTAGAAACATAATAACATCGAAAGAATTATTATCTTTTCCTGGCCCCGGAAAAAAAAAATCACAGGAAGAAATGGAATATATTTTTCCAAGGGCGATAAATACTTTCTCATTTAGGTGAAAATCCTTACACATTTTGATTTACTCGGGAAGTCGTGGTTTTATCGTCTTCAACGCTCCACACTTTTCGCCACCCTCTTATCCTTTCTCTTCTAAAGGAAAGTTTCTTTCCCAGTTGCCTTCTGCTCTTTTTTTTAGGTCGTCTTCAAGGTCTTTAGCTTCTTAATGTTAGGTTTACATGCAATGTCTCGTAGATTTCTAACACAATTTTGAGCTAAGGTGTCTGGCACTGGGCTCCGCGCTAATATCAAGGTGCCCCTAACGATCGTTAATAGTCTTTTACCAGTTTGTTCTCGTTAATGACTGCAGTTCAAGTGTTTTATCCGTTATCACAATCACATTGAAAAACAGAATCTAATACCAAATACATATTAATCAGCCTGGTCAAATAACAAACAACTGCGAGGTGATCAATACATCAGCATTACAGAATCGCGCCCATTGAAAAACGTCGCATGGGAAAATGCAAATAAGCTAGAAAAGAGAAAGAGAGCATGCGTAACTTCACGCAGGCCTGTCAATCCGACTGTCAATCATGTAATCCCCCGTGTACGCAGTGTTCGAAAGTATTGTTTCTTGTGCAGACAACCGAAACGTAGCGCTTTTCATCGAAGAAGAATAGACGTAATTAGTGGCGTTATCTTGATTAGGTTATATTGTTTAAAAATCGGTCAGATGTAAAATTAAATTACCTTTCAAATGCCGGGTTTTCAATTTGTGTTAAGACTCAAATGCGGCAGATTTGCGAGGTTCGACCATCAACTTCGCCAAGAAAGCAAAACATCACAGAAATATTCCTTTTAGTAAAATTTCCGTACTGCCCCATACTATCGTAAAACAAATCTGTTTTCCCAATGGTAAAGTATTGTTTTTGTCACTCTATCCAAGAACTGAACGTATAATGTAGTGTGGGGCTGTGCGGAATTTTACCTTCCTTTTTGGCCCGTTATTGCCGTCAGTTTCAGATAACACGTCGGTAGTCTAATTACTTTTCGAAAAGCTTAAGTATACGTTGTAGATTCCCGCTCCACGTAGGTGCACGCTCACGCTCATAAGCTTACGGATGAACACTTCACGCTCTTTTGATATGCAAACGCGGCCCTCGCTCTTTACCGACGAAAAGAGCATTTCGTCACTTTGAAACAATGCTAATTGCTCCAATTGTATCTCCATTGTCTCTAAACGGACGCAAAGCGAAATTTTACAACTCCGTTTGGGAATTTGTCAATTCAGATCTAAGGCGACCGAAGTTGGCGGTGAGCGTTTGCAACCTCATTCCTAGGTCATTGCGCCCGCAAAGCATCATGGGTACCCCACTTTTCTCGGGCGACGCTTTTCAATGGGCGCGATTCCGTAATGAGATTTCTCTGGAAAATTGCAAACTCTGCGTAAACGGTGCCATGAAAGCTTTGATAACTTCGAGCGAAGGTGAATCCAAACACAATGCAATACAATAGAAGTACATATAGGCCTACTTAACCACTTTTTCAGGATAGTTCTTGATACGGAAATATTAGTGCCCAGGTCATTCGCATCATTTCCTTCTCCCAGATCCTGAAATAGCGACATCAAAAGATGACAGCAAATACAGACAAATGGACAGCTTCTAGAGTGAAGCTTTGTTTTTTCTAAAGCTGTGATACTGTACGTGGAACATGTGGAGATTATTAACTTGATCAAGTGATAACGGCGCAAGTTTTCGTTAAAGACAAACAGGCATGTTACAGATTATAAAAACAATATTTTGAGATACAGTATCAGGGTATTTCTCTGGCTTGGCCAATCGATTTGTCTATTCTATTTTAGTGTTTCAAATTCTAATGAAAAACTCCTACTTTTAGTGTTCAGCCGGGCAAACGAAACAAAACTTATTTTTAGACCCATGCCAATAAAATGGGTGAGAAGATCATTTTAGAGGCTAAAATAGCAATTTCGGAGTAGTTTCTGTGATACTATAACACAGTCACGACACCTGACTGTCGACCAAAAACATCGACATAATTTTATAGATTCATAAATCCACTGAGAGGGAGGAAACATTACGATAATTTATCAATCTATCCACGTTTACATATCCGTGTATGCATAGAGAAGGAAGTTGTCTGATTTGCGGTGAATTACTGATCGGTAATTCCTTAGTCTTAGAGCGGTATTAATCGTGCATGTAATAAATGCAGGATGAAAATCTAGAACTTGACCTTAGCGAAATAGGGGTGAATTCAAGCATAAAACAACAGTTTCTGAGCTTTTTGGAGATCCACTTTATTAGACTAGCTCCCCGGCTATTGCCACACTCGAACCCTCAGACACAGTTTTTCTTCGCTATGCCGACCGACTTAGGCCGGTAAATGAGTTCCAGAAAAAAAGTAAAGTGAGTGAAATCCGTATCTCGAGTTAATTTTAGAAACGATATATAGAACAATCCTACCGAAATCTATCTGTACGGAAAGTAAAATTACGCGCTATTACAGCGCCGATCTACAAACACTCAAAACGCTGCCAGCTTTAAGAAAAAAAAGGCATCTGAGGTTACTTACAGCTTTCTTCCTTGTCATCTCAAAATGCAAGTTGAGGTCAACTTCGGTTGATCAATCGTTAAAAGAAGAGCGAAAATGAAGAAGATTGATAATTCACACAAATTCATCAGCAAACGCTTCGAAAGTCAAAACTACCGGATACTTTAACCAAAGCGCTTATCATAAAAAGCTGAACTGATTACGGGCTGCAATCAGCCAATCAAAGTCTTCAACCCTATGTTAGGATTTGTGCCCAATGCATGAATCCTTTTATGCTAACTATGTGTTATTGTTGCCGTCACTTGATGTAAAGCTTACAACTTTTTGTGAGCTCTTAGTAGCGACCTAGTGAATAAAATTAATTAAAGAGCGTATATTTTAACGATTCGAAATGGACTCAGCCCGCCTACACTATGCCAGATAGATTTGAAAATCGCGTCTGCTCCCTAAAATCGTAACTCAAGTTTTCCGTGAAATCTTAAAAGTGGTTAACATGTTTGAGAACGCAGCAATCAATGGCGAGAAAGAAGTCTGACTGCATACTTGGACAAACGTATAGTATGAGTATTCGCAGTCATAGTGTGGACGGTAGGCTAACCTGTGGAAACAATTTGGGGTTTCAGGTTTTTTTAAATTAGTGTCTGAGAGGCGTTAGAGAGGAAAAGTTTGCTTGAAAACCGGCAGGACAAACAGCAGTTTCCGATACTAAGTGATTATAAGATAATGGGGAAAAGCAAAGGTCTAGATCCGATCCGCTGAAGTATTGCATACATTTTCCTGTCTGATCACTTGGAAGCCAGCATCCACTCATTTATCTTTGATACAGAGACCATTTGAAAATAATATGTTAATATATTTCTGAATAAAACAATCTGACTCATGAACTACATAGATATTTTGATAGCTGTTTGAATTACAAAACTAATTACATTGCACGGTATGACTTACTTTAATTGCAGTAAGTTATGTTCTGTTAAAGCGATATGAAAAGTAGCGTTTCTATTATTTCATCTATTTTAAAATTAAAAGTGATATAAGTAGTCTGATTGGAGCTCAGTGTAACACCAATTAGTTTTCTCTAAATCGGTTCTTTTTCCTTACCAGTGTGGATCCAATACTATGCCAATCGAATCGCAGGAAAATTAAAATCGTAAAAGCTGAATTGCGGAGAATTTCCTTGATTTTTCGTCGGAACGTCGAATTTTCTTTACTAAAAATGGACGAATTTATTCACATCAATTTTTGAAAAATTGATGTAATTAAATGGCAATTAAACTTGGTGTCATGCAGTTTTGGTTTGCAATCATGTATCAGTGAGCTCCACTCAGTACAAGTGCTATTGTATATTGTGGGACAGGTGTTCTATGTCACAATTAACATGGATCATGTCCAATTTTAATCAGGAGAGTTTAGCACATCGCATTTTAGAGTTGAGCAGCAGGATCTGGCATTTTTTCGCTTTTACTTTCTGTTATTTTTAATTGTACATCTTGCATATTATCTTGGATTGTCAGTTTTTTATTTAAATGAATGTTCTTCCATAGGAGCGGCTTTACTAAGGTCTGGTAGAGACTTCAGAAAGCCTTCACGTCCGTTTAAGAAAAACGTCAGCAATGTTCCCTTTCCCTGTAAAAAAAAGCATGTATATAGTCAAGTATTAAACTATAATGAAGGGTACTCCAAACAATATATAATTCATCTCGACCGTTAAAAAGTGTACATGCAGTTAACCTAACCTTATATAATTTGATTTTCAATGTGGTAAAAATTTGCAATGCAAGATACCGAAGTAGCTGACGTTTAAAGTGGCGCTAATGGTTATAAAGAGAACCTTCATCGGCGTCCAGCCTCTTTCCTCAATGTGATAACCACCGATATTATCCAGTAAGGACTTGCATTGAGAACTGACATGAATCCTGAGGGCTAAAAGATTGGAAAACAATGGTATATTTTAGTCTTACTCGAATGAAATACAATTTTCACGTATCAAATTTAAATGAAATCAATATGTCTGATTGCACCTGTGAATCAGGGCCCAGTTGTTCGAAGGCCGACCAGCGCTAACTCGGGGTTTAATCCAATAAGAATCCAATCATCAGGTTTTAGAAGTAAAAAAATATTCTGGATTTTCTTTTAAAGCTTTCCCATCAGATCTCACATTAACCCTGGGTTACCTTAACCCAGCTTTGAACAAACCGGCCAAGAAAATTCTCTTGTTGAGTATAAAGTTACCAAGGAGAATTTACCCACGTGACACCTAGAATGGGAAGCAAACTTGAGTCACAGAAGCGAACTCTTTCTCTCCGTTTCCCCATACTACCCCACTCTCAGCACCGGAGTCTTTTAGTCACACGATTTTCATTTCAAACATTACCACTGGACCTCTAGTTTTTCAATGGATTCGGGAATTAAAAGACAAAAAATGTGTACTTGCATATTGGCCAACCCTCCGTGTGAAAGTGGCTGTCGCATAATGCTGTCAGATTGATTTTGACTGCTCCGTTCGTGGTTTTCGTAGTTTGTGCCAGTAGTGTGATGTCATATATCATACTTACCAAGCCCGCTAGATTCCATTCGGGACGCTGTGTTGACAGTATCACCAAACAGGCAGTAACGTGGCATCTTAAGTCCAACGACACCAGCAACACATGAGCCTGAACAGTAGGGGATGAAATCACTAAAATATTTATTGTAGGCGTTTGTTAGACGGGTCATAAAAACTAATTTGGTGAGGCCTTGCTGTTTTAGCAATCTTGATAAGAATGCCAGACAGCAAATTAGGCCCTCTTGCATAAAAGGGAAACATAAAATTGAAGATTCCTTGACAAAGATTATTTTTCTTGCGAAGATTGAGAAAGTTTTAATAGTAATATCATTATGTACGCGGAAGAAAAAAGGTTTGGAGGAAACATATGTACCCCAGAGATATCTTACCAGAATGAATTCCAATTCGAAGTTGGAGCTGTTTCTCCGGAAGGTGTTTGATTTTAAAGTGACACATGTCACTCAGAAGATCAAGGGACATGTTAGCGATTTCTCCAGCATGACAAACGCCATTGGGCTTGGGTAGTCCAGATACAACCATGTAAGAATCTCCAATTGTCTCAACCTTCGATGAACAAAAGTGAAGAATTTTAAAAGATCGTACACAAAGGAAAAATGGTATGAAACGGACAGATCGACACCACCTAAGGCTGTTACTCCTGTCAGCGATAAGAATAGCACCGAACACCTCAAGAAGAAAAACCACAAAAATTTAACAAAAACTAACACAACATCAATGACAACCCAGGCAAAGCCTTCAGAAAGACAATCAACAACTACAACGGAAAAGGTTACTGCATCGTCATGAAAGAAATCATTTCTTTTTCAGTAGGGATAATTTTCTTACCTTATAAACATCATGACAATCAATAATATTGTCAAAGCACGTGTAAAGATCATTCAACAGGTTAACAATCTGTGAAAAAAATGTTAGTTCAAACATGTGGCCGGAATCAGAAAATATGTTTTAAATGAATGTAAACTTCCGATCAATCCCTAAAGAACGTGAAACGCTTTTGTATATTCGAAGACTGTCTGCTTCAATACTTGATAGATAATTGTCGTCATAATCAGTGTCATCAGGGGGGATGTGGTTTGAACAAGCCGTAAAAAATTAAAGATAATAAAAACCCCGCTACAGCTTAAGATAGTAGCTTCCTCACAACGAATAATCTTTTGTTTTTGTTTTCTTGCATTTTGACTTAATAAATGATCGATAGAAAGTTTCTGTTAGTCAATTAGTTCAGAATGAATGTAGCAAGTTGTCAGGTTGAAAAAAATCAGCTGTCTTTCATAAAGAGTGAGCACCATCAGTTTCGTTTTCATAGAAAAACTTCCTGTAACCAAATCGACTTGTTAAAAGACGTTTCGTCGTCTTGCTACACAATTCTTTTATTTGAGCAGATTGACACAAAAAAGAAAACATTCTCTCACCTCCAGCGGCTTGCTCTGGGCAGCTAAAGTAGTGAAACCCACTATGTCACTAAAGAAGATTGTAACCTGGTCAAACGATTCTGCTGCAACAGCTTCACCGCGTTTTAACTGCTCTGCCACCGTCCTATTAAAAAAGGCAGCAAAACCGTATAATTAAAGTCATTGCATTGTGTACGTCTCTCATCAAATGTGAATATCAATCTTTCATTCCCCCTTCTTTTTCTATACAATTAGCAACGAGTTAGAGAAATTGAAAAACCCTGTTCGGATAGCATCATGAAACTTTACGATAGCTCTGAATCCTCTGTTATTACTTTGGTAGCATCCTGTATAACAGGGCGTCTGTCTTTTGTTTCTCTTCCTCCAGTTGTTCTGTTCTCTCTCTTACGACCTCTTCCAGATGGTCTGTGTATTTTTCCATCAGTGATATCATGTTGTCCATAATGTTGATGTCCCTTTCAAATAAAATCAATGGAAGGATCAGAAAAATGAAAAAAAAAAAAAAAAAAAAAAGAAAACAGATTCGCAATAAAGTTTCAGTTTCTGTCAATTCATACGTCAAAGGAACCGAAAAGTAGAAATCAAATAATTTTAGCTTCTGCGAGCTGGTACAAGTCTTTCGTACTCCATCCTCGGTGCAACAAATATGATCACATTATCAGGGCTTATAAAGAACATCAGAAGAAGGACAGAACGTTTTGGTTCGTGTGCTTTTTTCCCAATTTCATGGTGGTAACATCTAAGGGAATAATAATCTTGTAAAATTTAAAAAACGATCTCTGGCTAAAACTTTTAAAAAATACGAGCTTTCGGCTGTTTGCGCTACAGCCTTCAACGGGTAAAATGATAAAAAGGTAAGAAATACTAGGTGTGAAGTACAAAGTAAAAAATTAAAAATGCTGATAACTAAGAATGTTTGTTAAAAAGAATGTTGTATTGTCCGGGCAAAGGACAGGAATTGTTGTCCGCATTGGGGGTTAACTTGGAATGCCACGCTTCTAGTGTTTTTCTTGTTTTAAAACCACCTTTGTCAATAATAGATGCATTATCAAAGTCTATTGCGTGACTATTGGCCCAGACGTGATTGGCAATTCTTGAGCCTTTTGCCGCGGTTTTCACATTTCTGAGGTGTTCTTTCTTTCTTGTGTTGAAGGCCCTGCCAGTCTCACCAATATAACACCATGAACAGTCACCACAAGGAATTTTATAAACAACATTTGTTTGCGATTCCAACGATGGTCGAAATTTTGGAGCTGGGAACTGTTGTTGGAGGGTGATGAGTGGTTTGTTCACCACTGTGATATCGTGTTTTTTGAGGACACGAGTCAGAGGTTCTGTTACGCCTTTAATGTATGGAAGAGAGGCGAACGACTTGCGTGATTCGGACGCCTCGACCATCTTGAAAAATGTGCCAACAAGTTCCTCCGGGGACAACACTGTTGAGCGTCGGGTTTTTTTGGCCTGGATGTTTTTAATGAAATTCGATGGATAACCATTAGATTCAAGTGCTGAATAAACTCGGTTAAGTTCTCGTTCTTTTCCTTCGGAGGAGTTGGGTAGCTTTAGGGCTCTGTGTAGAAGAGTTGCTGCTGTGCTGGCCTTGTGTTTATTATCATGGTGAGAATTGTAGTCTAGATATCTGTCCGTGTGTGTAGGCTTTCTGTAAACATCGACAGCGATGGTGCCATTTCTACGGGTGACCAAAGTGTCGAGAAAGGAGATCTTATTGTCACTTTCAATTTCGATGGTGAAAGAGATGTTGGCGTCAATTGAATTTAATGTGTCATGGAAAGCTGGCACATTGTCTTTTTTGATGATGCAGAAGCTATCATCGACATAACGTTTCCAGATTTTAGGAGGGACGGATGAACTGTTAATCGCACTTTCCTCAATTTCTTCCATACAGAGATTGGCCACTACAGGGCTAACTGGACTGCCCATAGCGCATCCGTGTACTTGTTTATAGACTCTGTCATTAAACATAAAATAGTTGTTGGACAGGGTAAATTGGAGGAGTGATATTAGAACGAGAACTTAACCGAGTTTATTCAGCACTTGAATCTAATGGTTATCCATCGAATTTCATTAAAAACATCCAGGCCAAAAAAACCCGACGCTCAACAGTGTTGTCCCCGGAGGAACTTGTTGGCACATTTTTCAAGATGGTCGAGGCGTCCGAATCACGCAAGTCGTTCGCCTCTCTTCCATACATTAAAGGCGTAACAGAACCTCTGACTCGTGTCCTCAAAAAACACGATATCACAGTGGTGAACAAACCACTCATCACCCTCCAACAACAGTTCCCAGCTCCAAAATTTCGACCATCGTTGGAATCGCAAACAAATGTTGTTTATAAAATTCCTTGTGGTGACTGTTCATGGTGTTATATTGGTGAGACTGGCAGGGCCTTCAACACAAGAAAGAAAGAACACCTCAGAAATGTGAAAACCGCGGCAAAAGGCTCAAGAATTGCCAATCACGTCTGGGCCAATAGTCACGCAATAGACTTTGATAATGCATCTATTATTGACAAAGGTGGTTTTAAAACAAGAAAAACACTAGAAGCGTGGCATTCCAAGTTAACCCCCAATGCGGACAACAATTCCTGTCCTTTGCCCGGACAATACAACATTCTTTTTAACAAACATTCTTAGTTATCAGCATTTTTAATTTTTTACTTTGTACTTCACGCCTAGTATTTCTTACCTTTTTATCATTTTACCCGTTGAAGGCTGTAGCGCAAACAGCCGAAAGCTCGTATTTTTTAAAAGTTTTAGCCAGAGATCGTTTTTTAAATTTTACAAGATGTTTTATCCTGGCTGCGGCCCCTCTATCTTTTCAGGAATAATAATCGACCATTAAAACACTTTTACAAGTCAACTCAGGACAGGGACCAGTTTTTCAAAGGTCGGATAACGCTATCCAATGGATAAATTACTATCCAGCGGATAGCTTTCAACAAAACGTGCTGAGTTCGTCACTGGATAGAGATTTATCCAGTTGAAAGCGTTATTCAATCTTCGCAAAGCCGAGAACAGTTGTGTTGGATTATCAAGGCTAAACGATATTGTCAAAATACGTCTCATAATGAAGTGCTCAAGGACAAGATAAGCTATTCACAGTTATAAATGCTAAAGGCATGGTCTCAAACGGAATTATGATATTTTGGTCGTTATTCGTTAGCTGTGAGATCTTACTTTCCATTGTTAATTTTCTTTATCGTTTGAAGAACATCACTGAACCTTGGTCGTAAGGTTGGCTCATCACTCCAACAGGATCGCATCATTCTCACGTACAGTCCATTTCCAAAGCTGCTTGGAATGACTGGACGGAAAGGAGGGTTCTCTCTTTTCTGTACCATGCTGACAATTGCTGTTAGAATGACAGCAATTGAAAATTATAAAAACAATTGATAATGAAGAAAACTTTCTCTACTGGAGAAAGAAACCCTTACAAATTATTTTCTGCTTCACTAAAGTATATTCTGCATTTATAGTGGATCATCCTTTTACACTTAGGGTCATAAATGTTGTTAGGGATGTGGGGGTCCTGTAGGCTGGGCGGCCGCAGCTTTCACTCCAAGTTGAAAACAAAAGGTTACACCTTCTGTGGAAAAATGCGATAGATCTCCATCAAGTTTCCTCCTTGGGCATCTGTACTAGTACCTCTTCGCTGAAAACTCACTAGGACTGATTTTTTGGTTATTTATTTCGCATCCTCGGCGAACTGAACTACCCTACAATGTCTAAATTAAGTATTTAGAGGTCAAAGCAAAACATCAGAAGCTTACTTTTTGCTTCCATGAAGTCATTCATGGCATACGGCAGACTTCTAAGAAGAATCTCCTGCAGAATAATGCCGTAGCTATAGACATCTCCCCTTTGTGACTTAGACAAATTATTCCTGCCATCGAGGTGTTCCGGTGCTCGCCACAAAAGATCTGAAGCGTTTAAAAAAGAAGGTGAATATGAATTGTTATGTAATTGTACCTTTTTCTTGTTTTGACATACTCGCATGAGAGAGCCTAGCTAGGATGACGCTTTCACACCATTCGATTCTACATCATTCTTACCTTGCTGAAAAGTAAAATTTATGGTAAGGGTATAAAACAAGCTCCATTCATTATTATGGTTGCAAAATAAAAGAGCTGTCCCCAGGACTTTTCGACTGTCATTCTTTCTTCCGCTTAACTTATAAACCCAATTTTAGCTGGCTCCAAAATGAGACTTCATCGCTCATCTATGACCGTGAAGCATCGTGCAGGTGTCGCCGCTCTTGTCGTGGATCCAAATTCGTCCGTACGCCTGATTTAGGCTTTCCTTTTCTTTTCTGCTTGCTAGTCGTTTATTTCGTTGGTATTTCGGACTACTCACTGTTATATTCCGCATCAAGGCCAAGATACGAGTCAACCTTCTGTCCTGATTTAAAATGTTCTAGTCCGACATCGGTTATTTTACAAACCCAACGGCTGTCTACGACACAGTTTGAAGATCGCAAGTCACCATGGTAAAGGATTGAGCTTTTGTGTAAGAAAAACATCCCCTGTTGGTAATGAGAGAGACATTGCACTTGTCCAAAATTTTATTGTACATAAGTGAACAACATAAAGATGGCTGTGTCATTAACAGAATCAAAAACGAAGGCCATAAAAGCAGCACCTTTGAATCTCAATCCTGTAGACATGAGTTGTAAGAGAATATATCCTTTTTTGGCTTCCATATGAATTAAAGGAAGAAGGAGAAGTCCCAGGAGCTATCATTACAAAGAAAAAGATTTGTTTCTTGATTCCCTACAATTTTCTATGGGTTTACAACCCGCAGTGTTGCTTGGTTAAGAATTTTATTTTTCAATTTCTACATCACAAATAAGTATACCAAAAGAACTTATGCCTTCATTCCGGTAAAAAAAATCTAAACAAGAGTCAGATTTTTCAGCGTCTTATTATTTCTCTTGTACTTGTTTTGTTTTGTTTTTTTTTGCTAGATTAAACGCACAAATATTTTGCCTGCTCTTACTCTTGCAATATCGGATGCAAAGGACATTTTAAACATCCAGTCAAGCTTCATCCTCTCATTATTCAAAACATCCTGAAAGAGAAATAGGTGAATGAAATGCTATATTTGTAGCAAATAAGGGTCTGTCTGGCCGATCCGAGAGTAGCTTACGAGATCGGGCTAATATGGTGGAGAGATTGCATGGAATGTTTTTCTGCCTGGCACCTTTGTGGACTCTGATCCTTGCACTACCAGTGCGCTACAAGATTTAACCTGTGATAAGCAAAAGGCCAAGCACTTTAATCGAGAGACGTGGTTATGCTAGTTGTCTATGTTATTGCAACAAGATCCCTCATTTAACTGCATCTTTGGTCCATGCCAATTCTGGATTTTGTATCAGTGATTTAAGTATATTATTGTCAGTCAGATTAGGGAAGCTTTTAGGATGCAATTCCTGAACAAAAAATAAAGAACAAACAACCAATCGACACCCAAGTAGATGGATAGCTATCTCTTTTCTAATGGTTAGCCTTTATGATTATCCTTACCACAAAACGTGGGTAGACAAGGGACCCGTTAATCATGCCTTTGTTTCACACTTTTACAATTTACCTGCAGACTTCCCTTGTTACAGTACTGTGTTAAAATCCATATATTTGGCGAATCCACACACGCTCCAATAAATCGATTGATATTTGGATGTTGAAGCTCGTACACCTATATAAGATATACACTACCGTCAAGAGGAATGATTGATCAAAATTTAGCTTGATTTCAACTTTAGTTTTTCTCTTATCGAGAAAATTAGATTTGTCTTAGAGATCTATGGCAAATGATATTGCAGAGGAAGAGATTTTACGTTAAAAATGACTATGAAATGGTCATTTGAAGGGAGCCTCTCTTCGATATTGCGAAATGGAATTAAGTAGTATACTATAGTTGTCATTCCACATAAGTGAATTGGTATTTTTTAGGTTCACAGTGTACTTTTCTCCTGATGGCGACCACTTTTGCGCGCAAAAATGGTTTTCGAAACTACCTAGATTTTACTGATCTCTCTTCTTTGTTGAGGGCCTTCCACACTGAGTAGAAGCTTTTAATGCTTCTACTGAGTCACAACATGCAATTAACCCAAAATTTCGTCCGTTGTTTCAGTCTACGACGACAGCCGGTGTGGTGTTTTTGGTGGCTGCTTAAGGGAACTCCGTTCTGTACTTTAGATATTCGTGTTATATGGCAGATTACCTCTTTTAATTCCATGAGTATTGTCCTTGACAAGGTAATGTGCGTCTTTCTTAGCTTTTTAACTGCTACCACTGTAGACTACAGAATTAAAATGGACAAAAATCACTGAGATGGTAAATCCTTTTTTACTATCTCACCTGACAATATCTAGTGAAATTCACGCTTCTTGTGAAACTGATGATATACCCCAGGCGAACCATAGAAAGAAACAGAAATTCTAAAGGTTTCGTTGGTGGACACATGCCCACCTGCTGGCCGTTGTATTTAAATGAGTGCGTTTGTAATATGATTATGGTGTAACCATGAAGTTACTTTTATTTTTGGAAAACAATCATTTTATTCGAGTAGAGACAAATAGCTTTCATCTCATCATACTACCCGCTCACCTTTTCAATTGATGACATAATCCTCGAGACCTAGATAACAAACCTTAAAAATTGCCACGTTGGTAAATACTTGTCCTCTTATTTCATCCTCCTCTAAAGTTCTCGAATTCAAACTGCTGTCACCAGAGCCAAAGCTAGATGTTGAAATCTGCCAAAGACATTACAACATTTATAATAGTGATACGTTATTTACCTTAGCCTTTCCACATGTTCTTTTCTAACTTTAGTAAAGCCCAGGTTAACGCACGCTCAAGAAATGCCTGATCGCGGGTGGTTACATAAGAGAATCTTACGCCTTTTCCTTTGAGCGAATTATTTTTGGGCGCACTTTTCGTTAGGAAACTGACGTTTATCATAGACAATCAGTGTAGGACAGTACACAAAACGTATAATTCCAAGCGCAATCTTGACCCTGTATTCTTCATCAGTCTTGGAAAGGTAGATCATGATATCATATACGAGGAAATAGATGTTTTATTAAAATAGTAGGTGGTAACCTTAAATGTTGGTTTGATAAAAGTATGTTTTGGGTTGTTTCTCACCATGCTTCTTCCATCCAGAGCTTTTCTTGTAAAGTTTACATCTGCCGCAGAAATTTTCCAACGTTGGCTCTGAAGTGACGACTCAAATGTCTTCCTCCTATAAATATTTGTAAGGTTAGTACCATGATAAAGCTAGACGCTCGACTGTCGGAAGAGGTACATTGACATGGTAAATAGTGCATGGTAGTATTGTATCAATTCAATAGCAGAAGTGACGGGTCCTTAAACACGAACGATTTTTTATGAGTAAAAAAAAGTATTTACAACTTGATTGTATGCAACGTTAAATAGCATGTCAATCATTTTGGTTTAGCAAACCAATGGAAATTTTCCATAAATATAGTAAGTCACAGTGTACAAGAAAAACGTCTAAGGGAGGCGCAGATTCTTGAGGCTCCCGGCTTTCCTAACCAATCACTTCTCTCAACCATGTATTTTGGAGAACAGTAGTCAGCCGATTGATTGGTGGTTAAGATCCCACGATCTTACTCTTTTCTCCGCTACGCGTTTTCAAATTTGTAGCTTTGATGAAGAGAAACATTTAGGCCTCTAGTAACTAAAGTCGAGCCTCTTGTGCTTGCTTGTGAAAGGAAAAAATAAAATTGAGCTCTCTTTCTGTACGAGGACCTTAGCAATTTACCGGTTAATTTACGGATCATTCAATTATATTGTAATATACTGCTTACTTGTAATAAAGCAGAAAAGCCACCATACAAATCATAACAGCCACGAAGCCTGAGATTGCATAAACAGCGATCATCCAAATAACTAACAAATGAAACGACAAGATGCTTATTGATTAGAAATAACGTAAAAGGTTGCGGACGGACTTAATTTACACATGTGTAAAATTTTCGCCGCACTCAGAGTTTCACAACAGAAAACGCTCAAAGATCCGTTTTCTTTCTACTTACAGTTAAAGATAAACGTAGAGATTTTATCGCTTAGAGCGAGCGAAGTGAACACAACCATTAAGCCTTGGCTAGTAACGAGAAAGTTATGAGTTTTAATTTGCAGTTCAACTGATCTAATTTGAAATACGTTTTTGTCAAACGTTTTACCCATATTTAAGGAACATTTGTGGCCGAGGGGTAGCCGGAAATGCAGGCGTCTTATTAGGGCAAGATAATGTTATGAGCTTGCGATCTCGAGCGATCGTTTATCCGACTAGCCATATTTGATATGAAGTTAGAGTAGATGATGGGGTAGGGGTTAGGGGAAGGGCAAGAAGGCGCCTGCCCGAAGAGGCTGTTGAAAAGCAAAACACCGCCTGATTAGTTGCGTGTCACTAGATTTCCGGAAATGAACGGGTAACTAATCAAAACGAGTGGAATTAAAAACCGGAAGCACTGTCTTCCGATTAAAACAAACACATGTAGAGCCGATAAGTGAAGTAGTTTTTTTCCAGTTAGGAAAGAAATGGCTTTGACAAAACCTCCTCAGCGATCACAACTACGAACTGATACTTGCTGCACTCCAAATTTTTCAAACGACAATCCTAGAGTATAGCTGCTGTTAATCTATTTGACCATTTGGGGCTGATTAGCTTACATTGTGCTACGTTGTGACAGCTAATTATTAATAACCTAGTTGATTAAGGCGAACTGGGGCAACTCTTAGGACAAAACGACTACCTTGACGTTACTGTCGAATTTTTCAAAATCTGTTTGTAGTTTGCTCATTAGTTAGAGAAAGTAGTTCAGTTAATTTTGCCTGAAAAAAAAGTAAAATCTTACAACGAACGCGAGATACGGCCGAAAGAATGTTTTAAGGGAACCTGTAACGAAGAGCGAAAGCTGTTATGATCGGGAAGGCCTTCAGTAGATTGTTGACGTTTGCCGCGGGCTTTCGTCTGGGATAGTGATTTGCATATTTTGTTTATACCGGGGTCTTGCCCTGCAGAACAAAAGGGAATTTCTTATTCTCTAGCTTTCTTTGCCCACTTTTCCTTATGATTTTCCCGATTAATTTTGGATTGCGTTCGATCCGTGTTCCTTGTTTCGCAAAATGACCTTTCCCGCGAATTTCAAAGGAGCTCCTTGTCACGAGACTTACCTGGGGGTTCAATTTTGCTTTTTTGCTGGTCGGCTGCCGCATTTACAGATGCGAAAACAGTGAGTTTCTTTGGAGGCTAAAGCTCGAGGCCTGTGATTACTCGAGTTACCTCTACTTAAACGAATTAGTGGGGTATGTCGATTTGTTGAATTTTCATAAAAACTGGCTGAATTTTCTTCAGATATTAACACACAAAATTCTTTGACGCTTTAACGGAATTCGAAATATATTTTCCGTAAAGTCCTGGAACGTGGTAACAACCGAAATGTCATCTATTGCCCAACTTCAACTTCGAAAAAGCCTCACACACTTTGGTAGGTCGGTAATCCAGTAACACCGTCAGTTTTGTGTTTAAAGGCTCGCGGGCGCCTGTCAAAACGAAATCTGTGAACAATTTTTATTTTCATAATCTATACTTTAAAAGCTCTACAGTGATATACATTGTTCTATGGATTCTTGAAAAGTAACATGTATAGGACGAATTTGGTCCATATTTTGTCGACAGCAACCTTAAGGAAGTACTAAAAATGGAATTATTAACCCTTAAATATCTTTTATTAAAATAGAATTAAGAGGATACAAAATGGTCGAAAGATTTTGGCGGTTATAATTCGAACTGACAGACGTCACCTCGTTTGTTATGAAGGTTGTCAATTTATATCATGTTCATTTTCGGAAAATGTCTAATAAACAAATAGATTTCAAGTTGCCGTGCGTCTGCTCAGTAATAGATCACTACTTACCTACCACTTACCACAGTTTGACGTCCTCTGTGATCTATTACTGAACAGACGCACGGCAACTTGGAATCTATTTGTTTTAAATAATAAAGAATTGAAAAAGTTTTAATGATGACGTCATCTATACGTCTGTCCTCCAATAGATCGTAAGTGAGAACCAATCAGGATGCGCGCATAACTTAGCTTATTATATAAAATGAATTGACAAACATTACTGTAGTACGTTGCTTTACACCGGGAAAATCGGCATCATCATACCTGGAGACGAACAGAATTCTCCGTTAAACCCACACTCAGGTCTTCCCAATGGGGCAGTTACAGACCCTCCCGGCCAAACAGTCGTTGTGTCCGTGAACTCGAGTTCCTCCAAGTGCCGAAAGTAGTTCGCAACACGAACCATCTCGCCATTGTGAAAGTTCCTCATTTGGAGGGTGATCGTTCTGTCGCCATTTTCATCTACAAAAACCTGCCCAGAAACACCTGCCAGAGATGAAACATCATGCTTGATCAATTCGAGCGTTTTCGAGCGTATTTGCAGATTGATAAACGACTTGAACTAAAGCAAAATCGATCGTGCAAATCGAGCAAAGAGCCCGTTTGGCGCTTTCAGCGAAATGCTGCAGAACCACCGAAATTGAAGATGGCGGAGTTGCGAGAACAAGAAGGGGAGCTGTTTGATCTTCCTCCTCTCCTGGCTTATCGGTTCGTTTTCAGGGCTCAGTTTATCCGTTTTTACGGACTCACCGCATAACTCTAAAATCTGCTGGCCATGAAGTCATGATAACTTAGAAGAAAGACAACAGATTCCGAACAAAGGTAATGCAATGCGTTTCGATGTCATGGACTCATGTTTACATGTTTCAATTGATGGGAGTGGCTCCAGTTGACATTTTGCACAGTGAGATGAAATACATGACTGAGACAGTTAATTGCTAACTCAGACTAATGGATGGTAGCTGAGGATCGACACAACGGAGACTGAGCGGCAATAGAAGAGCATACGCACAGACAAATTCAGACCGTAAATAGAGGATGACAAAAACCAGACATGCATATTAGAACGAACACAATCAATCATGAAATAAAGGTTACATCGCATCATATTTATATACCCTGAAAACTTCTGTTTGTCATGTGCTTGATCAGTGCTTCCCCATCTGAAAGGTTTCCTCCAGCGCGTAAAAGGTCATGAGCTGCGTGGGCATACAATACCACTGCGTCATGAAGAAAACCCGCGTATATATCCACCTGAAGAACAAGAAATATTAAAAAACATGCAGCACAGGACGCAGTCTTTTGAAGCGTTAAACATTGGCTTATCTCTGTTATCTATTCTTTGAAATGAAAATTCATGTTTCTGAAACCTATTTAGTCCCTACTTACGCGGGTTCAAGAGTGTAAGGTACGTAGTTAAAGCCTTTCTGAAGCTTTGACGTAAAATTCTGGTCTTTTGTCTTTCCGAGTATCATAGTGGCTAATCAACCGTCGCACATATATGTATTGTGTAGTTTAGGATTGGAAAGCATTCTAACAGACTTATGCAGACTTTTGAAAACTGATTATTAAGGGACAAAGTTCCGCTGAGTTCCAATTTGATGGATCAGCTTCCATACCTTCGTAAGGAAGTGACTTGAAAATATTAAGAAGTTACGGGCAATAGAAAGGCTCAACAGCTCTTGTTTGATCCCTTAAATGTCAAAGCTAACTTTTAAAATGCCCGTCTAAAGAAAATAACAAGACAGTTTTATTATACGTAGTACATATGTTTCTCGAACTTCTAGGTGAGAACAGTGTTGTCTTTGCCTTTCTAACCCCATTGAGAAAACGCGTTCAGAAGGGCAAAAAAAATATTTTTCTATCCACGATTAAATTAAATTCGGACCTAATTTACCTATTGATCCTTGGCTCCTACCTCATCATTCTGTGGCATGTGATATCCTAGGCCAGCGAACTCAGGCATTTTCTGTTTAACTTTTTTCTCAAACCCCTTATATTCCTCATTTGTTGGAACATAGTTGGCAATGTCCATTAGGCCTTCGAATGCTTTACAAGCTTCTTGGTTTCTTCCGTCGTTCCCCTTGCAATTTTCAGGTGTGATTTCAAAGGTGAAGTAGGCGTATGTTTTTGAAATCATTTCTAAGTCGTATAGATTTAACATGATCTGCCGGATGGAGCTTCCGTAACCAACAAGGATAAACACTAAGAAATGAAAAGAATAGCTTGAGTTAGAGCTTTGAAATGTAAAATAACTACCGCAAAAACTAACTGACGAAGACGAAAATGATACAAAACGTGCAAAGAAACAGGGTGGAAACATATATCAAAATTTTTTGCTTAGAGTGAGGTTTCAGAAGGGAAATTATTCTCTGCTGCGGCTCTGGTTTTGAAGAATACCGTAAAAAGAGGGGGAACCGTAAATCTAATGCAATTTTTGTCTTAAATGAATTTTCCCATATCCTGTTTGTTTCCTACGTTGTCCTCCTTATAAATGACATTGTAAAAATTCTTTACAACTTTTTTATACTGCATGAGCAACAACTTACGGCACAATGAAATGACTCCAGATCAATATATTATTTCTGGACAATAAGACCAACAAGACACCGTTAGACGCATACCATGTTATTAAACCAACGTCTTGACGTCATGTTTCCTCAATATTACTTCACCCAATTCTGTTTCATTTAATTACAGCGGATGCTAATATTCATATGTTACATAATGTCTCACCTCAAAAATGTCTTTAACTCTAATGATTTCATGGTTCAAGGAATCTTTTCATAGATGTATTTACCTATCATAATCACCTACCCACCTCTTGTTCGATTGTCGTCAAAGTTTTTCAATAGTACCGACTTGGTAAATAGGCGAGTTCTCCGTCAATACAATAAAGATGTTCTCTTATGATATCATTAGTTGTTAACACTCCTAGAAGCCAATCGATATCTGTGAACCAATACTGTTTTATTTCTATTCTTAATCTTGTATTAATGATGTTTTAGCATGTGAATCCCTAAAGAATATCATTGTTTTCGTAATATGCACCCTTATTGTTCTTTTGTTTTTGAGTAGCTTATTATGCAGATCGCACAAACTCACCAGAAAGAGAGAATAAATAAACAATCAATTGGTTTAACCCAGCAGCTACAGACTTCAGTTCGTTTAATACTTCATCTCCTGTAATTTACCTGCATTAATCAAGTTTGAAAAACGTATTCTAGAGATCCGCTTTTTAAATCTATTATGAACAGTTGGTCTGTATTTGAAAACAGTTTCGATCGTAATTTCGTTTTTCCGACGCTATTTGGGGTTTTAAGCTGAGTAGTATGACGCACTCTATTTACATTTCAATAAAACACTTAAGTACAACCTTAAAGAGATTTTGCTCACCATCTGCTGATATGCAAGGTACTGAATTTTACCCTTATATTAACAATCTAAGAGAATAAATTCGGTAGAAGATAATGCCTGTCATCAAACTGCGGAAATGATTGGAGCGGAATGATTTTTTTAACGTGAGTAAAGGCGGGAAAAATTTTGGAATATTGAGGAATGATCTCTGACGCGTATCGTTGGAATAAATCAATTGTTTAAAAGATCTGAAATAATGGCGAATTGACCATTCGAAAAGATAACTGTATCTTTGAAGAAAAGTTCTCTTGAACGTTAATGAATTATTCTTACGAAATTGTAACGTTCTCGATCAGCACTACAAGACATACTATGAAAAAGATCAAAAGGAATTTTTCAGAAAAATATTTCTAGGTTGTGTATTCTGTTCGCAATAACAAAGCATTTTAAATTTCTCACTTATGGCAAAAAAGACAATTTTTCGTATCTGGAGGTTTCATATCCTTAAAGATAGCGGCTGCTCTAAAACAAAAATGACGAAACGAAACATTGGTATAATTGACATAACTTCCAACAACCAATGATATTGTTTGAATTTATTCCTCGTCTTGAAGGTGTTAAACTACTCATGGATTGAATTTACTCTTTGTTTGTCTGTTTTGTGGAATTTCGTGTGGTAAATACGTCTAGACTATATTATCTACTCACCATGTGCTTCTTCTCTTGCAGAACGCAACATGGTCTTGAATTGCACGTCAGTTGTAATACCAGGGCTAAATACGTGAAAATAAGCAACACTGAATTTTCCGCTTGTGCTACCATCAATTTCATCTCTCACAAACATAGCAACTTGTGACCATAAACTTTCGGTGGACGCTACAATCGCAACACGACTCCAGCTATATTTCTGCATGATCTTCAGAAAAAACTTCCCAGTTTGTGCGTAAGTTCCAACTGTTCGAACAAATGTTGGATATTTCTTTTTATCCGAAAGCGTAGATTCACCGCAAGCGAACGATATCATAGGCTTTTCCCAGTGCGCTGCTAAATAACCCCCCGGTATACATCCTACAGAACAGCCTGGCCCGATGAAGGCATGAATTGGTGGCTTCTTCGCTTTTAAATCGACCATGGATCTCAGCGTGGCACCGGTATCACAGGCACTATCTTGCCAGTAATATGTAAAGTTATATTTTGGTAGCAGGTTCTGATCGTTCCTTATCGTATCAAAGGCAACAAGCAATGCTGACGCCATTCTCGGTCCCACGGGCCAAGTTCCATTCCATGCTATCAGAGCTCCCAGCCTTATTTCTTCACTTGTTGTCTGACGATGGAGATGAACATTGAAGACGGCAATAATCAAGGCTATCAGGCGCTTTGTTTTCATATTCGCTGATGCTACTGGCGTGGTAAATAAAATTTATCAACGCTGTGTATTATTGTATTATTATTCTTCCATATTTCGAGCTAAACTCGCCAAGAGTCTGCCAATCCATTACAAAAGCTCTGAGGAAGGTGCTAGAAGCTTCTTGGTCCAAATGGCAACGCATATCGATTCCAGTTCCATTACTTTGTCTGAAATTTGCCTTGGAAATAAGTTTGTATTAGTCTAAGGTGTTGAGTGTCAGCGAACAATAAGAAGACAGACGTAAAATTTGTTTTAGCCGAAGGGAAATAAATGAAATCGAATGGAACGCACATGGGCCAATTTATCCAATTTTCCGTCTCGATGGTGGTTGTAAATTAGTTTGAATTATTCAGAGTTGAAGGTAATTTAAATTCATGACCGAAAAATAGTTTGTTTGCTTTAATTCATATCGCTGACGTGATTTAGTCGGCTTGTTAAAATTATGTGTTAACTCTTGTTTATAAAATGAAGGTCTGTCGAAAATAATAAAATTGCTACAACCAAGAGCTAGACTCTACATCAAACTGAGAGAGAAAAGTGTTGCGAAGCTTATCTCGGTGTCATTCGACAATCAATATAGTTATTCGAAAGCACCTGCGCGGGCGTCAATACAGAGGTGAAAAGTTGGTAAACTAATAATTTTCTTCTACGAAAGACACTTTTTGAAATTTGACAAGATAACGGAGAAAGGCTTTATACATTTACAGTTTATTGTTTCAAGGCTTCTTATTTGATACAAGTGTGAAAGCAAAACGTTTATTGCAAGAAAAAAATAAATATTTATTGCATCTGTTCTAAACAATCTCTGTTTTCTCAAAGCATAGATAATTACGAGATTTCTAAGTCTGATGTGAGCACAATTTTTTCTTGTTACAACTCTGAATGAAATCACTCATAAGGAAGTTAATTTAAATTCCTTCACGAGTGTAATTGGTGTTTACTCGAAATATATGCAAAACGACCTCTTTTGTTGACACTTAACCGCAAAAAAATAGGGAAATTAAAAGCGAGAGATAAAAAAAAAATACTGTCAATAAAGTGGACGTACTCGATGGACACAATGCAAATCGGGAGAAATAGATAATGGACCCTTGATGATGTTTTGTAATGGTAATTTTTTTCTTATTCGAATCCATCTCATTTTTAATCAACACCATCCGCCTCTTAGCGCAGTGTCTCTAATTCCACATTTAAAACTTTTCACACCAAAATAGGAAAACTGCCACGGAGAGAAATTCGAGCACATTTCTTGTCTACATCACTTTTTCATGATGACAATAAGCTCGATTTAGGGCGAATTTCTGATAAATTTATAAGCGAAATAGCAATTGTTGTAAGGTGTGAGTTTTTTTTCATCGTATTTAGTCGCTGAAGAGCCTAAATTTATTTTAAAGATCTATGAAAAGATTTAAGAATATAAAAATAAAATGATTTATGAGAGGTTTAAAAAATGCGGGATGACATTACAGAGAAGTAGGGACATTCCTGGGTCTTTTATGTCAAATCAGTGTCGTGATGAGGACCGTCGTTTATCAAGTTTCTTTTCTGCGCAGTTCATTTTTACTTAATTCCATGAATGTATAATTTCATTACTGGATTGGAACTTTCTTGCTCTTTAACGTCTTCTGTATTAAACTGTCTGTGTTTCTTTTTTCGTTCAAATTTCATTTTTCTACCATAAGTAATTAAGCTTGCATGAGGTTATATTGCTATAGCAGTCATCCTGTGACGCTTAAAACCAATTCTTCTCAGTTCGTGTAAGATACTAGTCAGGACACAAAGAATTGAACTTTCCTTTAAGAAACTTATCTCCAGTTTTTCCGGCATCGCCACCTACACATCAGAGCTCGAGTTGAAGATTCCTCCCAAGCTGTAGATTTTGAATGTTAAGCTGTAAACTAAATGATTGCATTGAGGGTTACGCCAGGCATAATAAAATATTGTCTTATTTTGTTCAAGAAGTAATCTTACATCTTAAACAAAACAAGACAATGCGGAGTTTGCCAGCCGTTTTCAACAACCACGAGTCAAGATAGTTGAAAAAGGTTAGTCTAGTGAGCCGGCAAAACAAATCCAATCGTGGTTTTTGATTAGCTGCTCAGGGATTACCCGCTTTGAGTCCACAAAAAAAAAAAAAATGTTTAAAGCTGTTTACTTACTTCGTAGTTTTTCTGTCACATGAAGTGAAGTTTTTACATCAACGGAAATTGCGGAGCACGTCCTTAGATCAATTGAAACGACTAATTTCGGGAATTCACTAAAAGTAATCTTTTTGGTCTCCCTCCCATATGATAAGTCCTGAATTGAGAAAGTTTTTTCGGTCATTATGGTTGGATATTGGCCATGGACCAACGCCGAAAATCGGCCGTAATGACCTTACCCTCAGTCAATGAAGTATATGAATTGTGGCTTTGTTTTTTTCAAACAAGGACGCCGAGACACTTATCATTTCAATTTTCTGGCGACTTCTGATGTACAGCCATTAGTTCTTCTTGCCGAGTATCGCAAGTTCTTTCTTTCATGTCTTTATTATCAAATATGAAACTTATCAATAAGGATCAGAGGTCTAGTTTAGGAAACGAAGATGAAGAGAAACAGTTGGGTTTATCAACAGTAAAGAAACGTAAGAAACGGATTAAAGAGATTACCATGGTCCTGAAAAAACTGAAATAAGTTTGATGATCTGGTTCCAAGGTAAATTGTCAGCAGTTATTACATCCACCCTTTGCACGGATAAAATAAAATACTAATGAATTGCAAATAACAAATTTGCGAGTAACTGATAATTTTTGTAAATCAATGATTCCTGGTTTTTGATTCCTTTTTTTCTTTCTTTTTTTTTTTTCTAAGGAGGTGAATATTTTATTGCGAACTACAGGATATTCAGAAATCCACAGGCGGTCCGCGCTTGTCTGCCAAATTAAGATAATCATCTTTCCGACATAAGTAAGAGATAACATTAATCCTTCATAACTTATGAAGAAAGAGAAGGTGCTATTGCTAAATCTTAACATTGATGAGAAATGAGCATCATAATTAAATAACCAAACATTGACCTAAGTAGATCAAGACACGAATCCACGAAAGCAGTTGTCATTGGTCTATTTCATCTCTCTTTTTTGTATACCAAGACTGATTGACAGCCAGAGCAGGTGTTATTATTTATACGAAATTCCCCGGCAAGAACTTTTGCATTTAAGTGGGTTGTCATGATCGAATGAATTTAGGCAAAATTATGCAGTATCAGGGTTGGCTCCTAAAATAAAATTTCCTGAAAAGTTACAAGGTTTCATCTTTACTGATCCCTAAAAATTTCTACATGGAAGGCTTTCCCGAAACCAGAATTATTGGCAATAAAATTTATCAAAATTTGCCTCCGTTTAGCGCCTGGCGTTCAAATTCAGGTTGTTTTGACTTGAATTATGTCTTGAATATAATTATTCTAGCCTGATAGTAATAAGGAGCCTATGCGGTCCTTACACTGTTTACTATTTTCCTATTTTGAGCGCAACGGATGAAATTCACCTCCTTCAGTAATGCTGCCACCCTTCTATTGTATCTTCAAAGTCTTCCAAACACAAGTAATTAAGCTTTCCACCGAAGTGCCCTCTCTTTTTGCATAATTTTGAATTACCTGAAATGATATCAAAGCGAATTCACGGGAGAGGTATAATTCATTTTCATTCAGTTAACAACAGAAATCATGGATAAACAGAACAACTTTATCAAGAATCATCCTGTAAACCAAACTGAATCGTGAACTCATCGAAATAGGTTTATCATGAAATACACCTTTTCCTGAAAAGTTAGTAGACTTTAAAAAAAGGCTACTTAAAATAAACCTTTTTAAGCATAAGTTTATTTAGACGTGAGAATTTTATTAAAAAAAACTTGCGGGTCTGTCAGTTAAGAGTGGTCGTTTCAAAATTCCGAATTTTAATTTTTTTTCAAATTTCATTTTGAGTGATTTATTTTTTGCAATACTCACTAGTGGGATTGTGTGGAGACTTAAGCCCACGCGGCCTTTTCCTCTCCCACTTGAAAAACAAAATGTTAGACTAAGAAAGCGAAAGTGAAATTTGATTGTATTGCTACTAATTGGAAAATAGGTATTATTTTATTTTAAATGGCATCAAAAGGCAGCTATGGGTAAAGACTCAATTGCTTCTTTGAAACGTAGGCGCCAGTCTTTTTTTATGTCGAGTCGCGGAGTCACTTCCTTCAGACAGCTAGTAAAGATGATACATCCAGAGTAGGCGCAGCTCTTTATGTGAAACAATCTTCTTGCTTATGACAATACAAAGCAACATATATTCAGCTGCTCTCTAACACATTATAACTACAAAAAAATAAAAAAGGTTTGAGGTTAGCTCTTTAACAGTTGCAACACATCCGATTGGCTAATTACCATTCGTCACAACAAAGCCCGTCGTTGAGCTCCGATAAAGAGTATCTCAGTAGCTTAGCTTGTCGTTGTGTTGTCGTCAAGTAAAAAATACATAACATGTCATTCCACATTTCCCTTCAGTGAAAGCAATCTAAATATCGCATAGTAAAGCAAGGATTGTTTCTTTGTGGTTTAGCGATATCCGTGTAGTAAGATTATCTACAAATTCCAGGTCGATACCAACGCTGCCGCTACAGAATTTTGCGACATATTTGAGTGATTTAAGATTGGCTAGGCATTTTGTTCGATCTTGAAGTAGTGTTAGAATGTTTTTAAAGGCTTCCAATCTGGAGTTGCAGCAGCTTGGTCAAGCTCGGTGTAATTCAATGGCCACCTGAAGGAATGACTGCCGTCATTGTTTTGGATTGGGTGACGCCTTAATTTATATCGCTTGTATGCTTTAGTTGTCTTGATTTTAGCTTTTGTTACTTTTGTTGTTGTATTTCCTACATTGAACTGCTGATCGACCAATAGGTAATTGCAAACATTTTCTATTCTCAAGACAATTCAACGCTTTAGGGATTGGCTACTCCGACCTCTTAGCTATTGGTCCAGAACCTCATGGCTTAAGGGTGGTCTTAATTATTTCTACAAAGAATTCTGCTTTGCCATACCGATAAATAATTAATTTGTTGGATGGTGAAATTTGTTTCTGCGATATTTGCTTGGGAGTTTCACCTCGTTTCGGAAGGGGAAAACAATTTTCTTTCCAGTGAATACATGACATGTCAGGTGATGCCCCAAACATCGAAAGCATTTAGGAGCGTTCGGTAAAATCTCTGGATTCAGAAGCAGGTCTCTGATTTCCTCCCTTCCCCTCCTCATGAATTTGATATTTTTAGGTTCTTTTCCTCTTATGTCTTCGTAGGAGTCCCGCTTAGCCCATGCCTCTATCCCTTTTAAAGGGCTAAAAGCAAAGTAAAAAGACTGCTGCATACGCTAACACAGAGCATTTTATAGGATAAGTTCAATTTCACCCACAGGAACCATAATTTGATTAGCTTGACAAACACTCCTTCTGGAAGAGAGCCTATGGCGTTTAAAGATAAATCCCTCTGGGAAAAAATCCGCGAAATGAGCCAAGGGGGAAAATAAAGCTTTGGACTACGAGTATTTTAAGATAGAAATAAAAATAACATAAGCACATTCAATGAAGGGTACTCGGATTTCGTTTTCTATCTTTGTTTCTATTTAATCGAATATAACCCTGTCAAACTAAAACGGAACAGTGTATCATGGTAAAACGATGTATTTAAATTACAAACACCATTTTATTTACACATTTTTTATTAGGTAGAGCTGGTACGTTTCATAATACTTAGCAAACTACCTTGCACGACACCGCTCCTCGTTTCTGTCTTGCGAAAGTAAAAACTTTAAGAACCAAGCGACAGTCGCGCTAGGGCATTAATTACAACAAAAGCAAACAAACAGTAAAATAAATTGCAAACAAAAAAGAAAAAACAACAAAAAGAGAAGCAACTTGTGCAGGGAAGGAGCATCGAATAAAAAGAATGGCCTTCCGCAAACCCCAGGGATCATTTCGCCCAAACTTCTCCACAAAAATGACTTCGTCGAGTCCACGAGGGATTCTCAATCATTCAAAACACTGATGCAGACAGATCGATCGTCAAATATGACGGGACTGCTTTAAGAAGAGACTGAAATGAGCCCTTCACAAAAGCTTTCTTGGAATATCATTTATATCGACTAAGGTCGAGATTTCTTTGACGCAGGGGCCATCTTCCCCAAAGATTCCTCGCCGTGGGCCCTCACGCATAGGAATGTGCAATTTCACCTCTCCAGACAGTATTTTTACGGTTTCCTTTTTCTGTTAATTTTTTAAACGTACCTCGCATTAAGGTACATGGAGACTACTCAAATAGCAGATTGCCTTATCACAGGAATATCAGAAGCGGTCTCAATAGTTCTACCATGTCATATCAAAAAGTGATCACTATATAAGTAGGAGACGAGACAGGAGACACCGCGAGAGAGCCAAGTTATTAAGGTTTTTAGAACAAAACCTCTGAACTCAACAGCTGGCTTTTCTTTATACCCTCCCTCCCATTGCCATTGATATTCTTGTTCCCTTTGTCTCATGTCATGAAAAGACCGCAGTGCGTGCCAAAACAAATCATTTTGTAAGGTAAGTCAAGGCATTTCAAATGTCACGCATAGGTACTCTAGCCTGGTCAGGTTGGCAAATACTCCATCTGGAGCATGGCTCATTGCGTTTGAAGATAATTCCCTATGGATTTCATGATAGGAAATGGAATGCAACAACAGAGCATTTAATCTTGTTAAAATTTCTAAGGTACTAAAAATTGTCTAGTGGTACTAGAAATTTTATTTTTTAAGAAAATGGGACGTTAGACTGCAAATGTACCAGAAAAATAATGTCCCTGTTTTTAAATAAAAAGGGATAGTTTAGTGAGTACAATCACTACATCTAGCTCCAATAAGACAATGATACACAGAGAATATATGATAAGGAAATTTGACATCTCTCATTGTGCGCAATGAAATCTCCATAAAGTTTCATCAAAAACGAAGTCACAGCTTCTAACTGCTCATTTTCGTCGCCCTAATTATTCCAAGCAATATCTCTACTCATATCTACTAAGGTAGAAGAGCATGAAAATAGTGCACCATACTGTTTTAATTTGCCTGTAGTTTATAGTTTTGAGCCTTTCACTTTCAGCTGGTTTATTTTTAACGAAACTGTAACTTTGAATAGCTTTATGCAGAAGACGGACCAAAAGTATAGATTTCACAGGCGGTTGTAGGTAATGCTTCAAGATTGAGACTTCTCCTATACTTAAGTGCCTTTTTAAGAGTTAATTTTATGGATAAATAATTATTATTGGTACATGCTCTAAAATGTTTTTCTATTGATGCGGAGTACATCATTTATTTGCCGACTTTGTTCATTTTTCGCATTAGCCACAACATGCTTTTGTATCTTCAAGCTTTTTTTACCCTTTTTTAATAAATCTGAAAATAAATATTGCTCTGGAGAAGTTGGCCTTTGGTGCATTACCGCGATGAAAATGTGCAATATAAAGCCCATGGTGCCAACGGTAAAGCAAGGGGTGAATCAGTATGAATCTTAGTTGGCGAGCTGAAAATAATTTGCTTTACACCTACGAAAGTTTTCTTCTGGCTGGTGGAAGCTAAAAATTCTTTGGATTTAAAGAGTTGTGTGATGACGAGCCCGGTACTCTACCACCAAAAATTGGCCTTCAGGGTTTGAAAAAAAAAAGTTTACGAGGGATATAAAAACGAAAGCTGTTTCAATGACTTTCGGAATTAGATAGATCTTTAAGCAAACTTCGAAGAATATCGATTTCCCTGACCGAAATGCAGCGGACCGCCTTTAGAGAGATTGTTTTTCAAGTTGGTATCATGAAAACGATTTGTTTCGTCAGGTTCGGCCATTTTTACTTCGTTTGCTATCTTCTTTGTTCATATTTAATGAAACACAAATCCGTCAACCTGAAGAACAGTGGTGCTTTATGGTGTCATTTTTATTAATCTATGGAAACTATTTTAGGAAAGGATACGATAGGTGACATTTAGTTAGGTTAAGTGTGTCATAGTGCGCGTACAGGACTTTCAGAGGGGTCAGCTTAGCACACAATCCTTCTGGAATAGACCCTATAACATTTGAAGATAAAATCCTATGGAAAAGTCAACTGAATTAGCACAGAGGAAATTTGAAGCTCTACAATAATAAGGACTTTATGATAGGACACGTAAAATAACAGCAGCTCAATCAATGGTGTTATTATATTGAAAGTACTTACATTTTTGTAACGGAAATGAATCTCCCAAAAATAAATATATCCAAAAACTGTTTATTCAACGTTTTTGCAATCGAGCTTATACAAATACAGTATTAGATCTAAATTTCTCAGACAGTAAATTTTTCTAAAACTCTTTTGCACACTTCTCCATTAATGCCCAATTTCGGACCAAATATTTTGAACATTTGTTTATGATACACATTAGCGATCAAAGCAGTCACATGAAAAAAAAAAAAAAGAACGAAAAAAGCAAATATGGGAAAGGGAGAATTCCCGACTGCAAAAAATGATAAAGGTACAGTTTGTCATTATTCGCTTAAAGACAGTCCCTAAGATGTACGTCAGTCCTCCGAATGGCCATTTTGTAACGAGAGGACAGGTGGGTCTGCAATCTATAAAAATACAATAAGGAAGAACAAAACAAAAGCCAAAACGAGATATTAACAAAAGCTCAAGCAAAAATCAAAAAAGCAGTTCTCCATTACGATACCTTTAGTGAGCCATTCATTCGGTGCTAAAGGAAGAATGTGAGAGCGATGGTAAGTGTGTTAACATAAACAAGTTAAAGTCCTAATATTTTTGTAACTTCAACTGGTGAAGAGGAATATTTGACTCTATCTATGTTTAGTGCACTTCAATAATATGACCATAATCTGTTGTGGCAGAAAATGTGTTCTCTGAAGATGTCTAGCGCATTCATACTGTACTTGCTGCAGACTCTTCCTGAATTAATCGATACAGAAGATTACGGCAATACACTATTCGGCTTGTAATAAAGGCATGAAGGTGATCCTCAGTTGGCTGCTGTGAGAGTCATATTCAAATGCAGCAAATATTATAGATGTAAAAAGATGAAGAGCTGCATGTCATTGTTATGTGTGCTGTCATAGAAAGCCTTGAATCAAGTCAGACACCACGGTTTCGTGCGATAGGCATAGGTTCTGTCCGAGTCACCTATAAGAGCGATAAGAATATCCACTTTTCACTGCTGTTGTGGTGTCCCACGAAAGTTCACTCTTGCCGTCATTCAGTTTGGGATTATTATTCAATTCATTTGCCCAGTGTTCGATACTTTTCAACACGTATCATCAGCATAACAGTGAAACTCGGGAGACTGAGTCTTCATGACCTTAAGAAGTTTGCTTGTGTGTATTAAGTTAACTTTGTAGTTTACTTGATTCATTTGCGTGTTTGAAATTATCAGCTCGTCCTTAACGGCTTACCAAAGGCAGAGTAAGTTCATAGGTCTGAGCCATAATTGCTGGTAGCCACACAAGAGAAGTTTCCTGCCATAAGTAACTTGATAGTTGGAGTGCTTGTTGTGTCCACCAGTACCATTGATTCGTTTAGTATCCCTGTGTACATAGGAGGAGTTCCTGCCATAGAGCACCTTACTTCGTCTCCTTGAAACGCTCGCAAAACAGGCGGCATCGATATGCTGGGAGGACCTAGAAAAGACGTGTGATTTAACAACATTACAAACTCCAATTAAGCTTGTTGCTAGCTTTACAGTTGGTCACAAGCACAAACGAAGCGACACACAGATCACCCGCAAAGTCAACTACATTAAACAGAAGGTCATGCATGTTGTTGCGCTATTGATATATGCTTTTTCACCTTTCAACACAAATTTCTTGCGTGATAATTTGCACAAGCTCTTAACCACTAGGAATTAACAACGTTTGAAATTAAAAAGGTTTGAAGATTTATCTTAAAAATGATGGCCATATAATCCATGATCCAAAATGTGAGAGCAACGAGTGTTAAAATAGATATTATGCATAAACAGGCGTTCTTTGGTTAAAATATGTTTATTTTGAACTCTTACTCCGCCAAGACAAGAAGTCTAAGCCGATGCCGAACAGCATTCATTTTTTTTCAAAGAAGTACTTCGTTGTTTCGTACATGTATTTTACCGTTTATACACACTGACTATAGTAGTTGTGGAATGGCGACGGATGAATGCTATTTAAACACACTGATAAAACGGCTTTGAAAAACATGGAGAATCCGCTTTCTTGAAGAAATGAGTCTGAACGAAATCTTATCAATGTGAATTTATGATTATTGGAAATTTGTACAAACTGGTCGAAGAAAATTCCATAGCCATACCGTGAGGAATAATTACTTGAAATACTAATCCATTTTCCTTGGGTAGTTATTTGAATATCCAGGACTTTGCAGAGAGTTGATTTTGCTGCCCTTTGGCTCGAGAATTGATATGTTTCTGCTGCCCTCTGGCTCAAAAATTGATATTTTCTACCCAATCGGGTAGAGTACCTATCTTAATATTCTCTAACCAAGGTAGTAATCTTCATCAACACTTACAAAATAACTTTAACATTTGACAGCAGAAAGTAAGATTATTCAGAAAACTAAGCTGACCTTGTTTAGCTAAGGCAATGTGATAATTCCTAGTAAACACCTAAATAAAGATAAGCGATGTGGCACTCGGCGGTCATTTAAGTGTGCTTGTTGTTGTCTCATTTCTTCGGCCACTGCAAAGACAGAAATGAAAAAAGAAAAGTTTTTCAATCAAGGAACGAACAAACGATATAAGACGAAACAGATCCACAAAAAAATAAATTCAGTTGAATGATTGAGGTCAGAGATTGACAGATTCATAAATCGGTGGATGGATATGTGAATAGTAGCATAACGGATGTATAAATGTATGGTTGAAGAGTAGATGGATAGTTGAATGGATGGATGGATGGACGGAGGTATATGTAAATGAATGAACGGAAGGATACAGAAAAATCAAGGCACAGTGAATTAGCCAGGTGACATTGCAAAGAAAAAAAGAACTGAAGTTGGACTAAACAACGACAACGCATTTTATTGCAAGGGCGGCACTGAGCATGAACTGCATCAACCTAAGGCTAGGGAGCGGGCTGATACATTTTTGTCTCTCTCTTGCATGACCTCGCAATATTTGACCGGTTGACGTTGTTTTGATCGCTATTTGACCCCTCATTTTCCTTGGTTGATTGCCAACGTTTACATCATTAGATACCAATAAAACAGACCTTTTCTTGCTCTTCTTAAGCAGGTTTCATTTTGAGACCCACTGTTGAGTCAAGTGAAAGTTAATTTTGTTGTTGAGCCAAATTCGAACCTCTGTGAGGACAGATGTCAGCACCAACTCAGGTAAAAATGTGTCTATGGGCTCGAGCCTAATGGGAATTGGTCAGTATCCCTAAATGCTACTTTGTGTGCGGGTAGTTCGTAGGGCTATTCCCTGAGATATTTATTTGATCCTTCATGCAAATCTGCATTGAACATTAGGGTACAATTTTCTGTTTTATAATCGAGAGAGTTGAAAAAGTATTTAAAGATTGACATTGAAATGTTAAAATCATAACAAGCTGTCATCCCTACTTTTAAAAACAATTGTGTCACCCTTTTTTTCTGTTGCTAACTCTGTAAGCAGTAACTCTCACTCTTTGTAAATTTAGTGAAGTATCGAAAAATGATAGTAAAAAGTTTCCAACATCTCGTAAAGGCGAAATCCTGCATCAGCAGATAGAAAATCTTGAGTGAGCTCAAACTTGGGATTTAAGGGTAAGAAACAGCGCCATTTTTCAATTTCTCTTAGAGGACGACTCTGATTGTCAGAAATAAGGACCTTCGATTACGATAACGAAAGTTTAGATCCTCACTTAAAATAATTTTTTTGATTAAGAATGAAATAGTTCACATGCGATACAATGTGGTATTTATATGTTACAAATGATGAATTTCTCCCATTGTAAAGTGCGTTATAAACTCAAAACCGCTAGTGTTTTTCGCTTCACTTAGACGAGAAAGTAAATTGCGAACGTAAACTTGAATCAAAGCGGCTACGTTGCGACTCGAAGAAGAACATATTTCACGAAAAAAATCTGAAAAGGAATAAAACTTAAAGGATGTTTTGGCCATTTGTTGGAATCTTTTGAGCTGCTCGAGGGCTCTTTAAGTTATTTCACGAATCATTTTTTTTATCCTCTTTTTCTTTCACTTTTCGTCCTGTTTACAAAGGTAAGAATTACCAATTTCATTAGATGTTGCTTAAAATTTCGTTCTTGTTTTACAAGATGCAAGTGTTACCGAAATACATAACTCAACAGCAACTCGTTTAACTTCTTCACTGATGTAGCCATTTTTATCTTGTAAGCGTCTTGAGGTCGCCATCCTATAAAATATCTCTTCTTCAATATCTTTTTTTCAGGATTATTACGAGTGAAGATGTCCTTCCTGGAAAGCTGCCACGTTGGTGTCCTATAGATTTTTCCATAACGCGCCTGAGAAATTCCTTTTTTTTTAATAAAACAAGCAATACATAACCTTAAAATCGTATTTAAATCGAGAGAAAAACCCCCTTAAGTTTATGAAATTCGCAAGAAACAACCGGAGCAAAACTTTCATATTGAAGTGCAATTACCCAGTAATATATACAGTAGCAGGCTACCAATCACCTTTTTACGGTCGGCTTTTAAAACAAAGCATTCTGTTTCATGTCAACAATAGTGGGAGCAATAGCAATTTCACTAGTATAAATGTTAAGCCAAAAAACACTCATTGCGCAAACTCACAGCGTGACCTAGCCCCTTCAAAACATACAAATTGCTTTTGCACAATTTGACTATTTTAAACCCGTAGCGGCCGACACAAGGAAAGCAAATTTTCCACGACAACTATGAGTTTCGCTAAGACACACTATGAAGCAAGGATATATTTTACGGACAAGCCTTGAATCGTTTTACTTAACATAGTCAAGGCATCCACTCAAGTACTTATCGTAAACTGAAATATACAATTATAAGGAAGAAGCAAAGCTAAATTCTAATATACGAACCAACATTTCAATCATTCCGATGTAAAGACAAGATCCAAAACTAGCTAAAACTAAAAAAAAAAAAAAACTTACAAAAAGACTCTGTCTTCAAAAGGATAAAGGAAAACCACTTGAGAACGAACTCTGACAAAACTAATAGCCGAATGGGAAAAAACGCGTAGCGTTCTACCGAAGCGTGAACAACGTAAGCCACATGTTATAAGCTTGCGAAAACGAGCGACAAAGAAAATAATGTAAAAACTAGGAGAAACTACCAAAAGACTAGATATTTAGACAGGCACAAAGAAAGGGAACACAGGCACTTACATAACAGTCTCGCTCGTAAGAGTTTGACCAAAACGAAATTCAAGATAAGGTGGGCAAAAGGCGCTCTTCCGATAAACACGTCTTATCGTTCGCCCAAAGCAAGACAAGTAATTAAAATGCGGTTCTGGGTGGAACTTAACGATCACGTCCCTGATGGACAAACAGTAACGTCATTATTGCGGTTTGACACGAAACAAACTTATAGCGAATCAATGTCCGGTGGCAAAGGCGTGGCAGCCGTTACACAGCCACTGTTAAGTTGATGAGAAACAAAATCTTCATTCAGATCTTGATATATTGTTTATGCCAAAGATTCCTGCCAAACAAAGGAAGGCTAGAAAAATATTTCGAAACTGCTCCTTCCGATATTGAGTGAGCGAAGTATGGCTAGTTGTTATCACCCTCATACAGTCTTAGCTTTTATCACATTTGATCAGTAAAAGAGAGGTAACTTAGAATAAACAATTATTTCTCATTCAAAAATTTTGGTTTGATGTCGAGCTGCTCTCAGATTTTCTAAAATTGCCAATTGTTTGACTTCTTTCCAAATCAAACTCGTGTAGCTTGAGCAAACGGTAAGATAGGTATAATGAATCGCTTAACTTAAAGGTCTCAGCTTTTAAGTTTCGCCCTGAGATCTTTTCTCGCTTTGTGCGGCCTTTGAAAGTATCAGTATAATCATATAATAGCGGCAGTATCTCCGGCTTTTAGTTGCACAATCACAGTTTAACCATCACTCCTAAATAAATTAGAACCACTGGTGGTGTCTTAATATGTCACAGGCAAGCTCGTCTTCAATCAAGAATTGTTCTTTTGCGAAAATTGCGTAGTGTTTACGTCATTGAATCAAAGTATCTAGGTTGCTTTCTTAGGTTTTCCTCGGAGCTTTTAAGTTAACAAGAGTGTCTGTTTGATGTTTAACTGAGCTGACACAGTTTTCCATAGAGAGTGGTCCATGTAATGACATGATGCATCTTTACATGTCAGTGTTAGTTATATTACCGTCAATTTTTTCCCACAATGAGATGAACCGAACACGATGTTAGTTTTAGAATGTGAAAACTAACTTTAATTTTCAATCATAGATTGTTGTTGGCTTTGAACAACCAGCCCCTTGATTTTATTCCCAATAAAACCAAACAGGAATGTGAAAAAGCTTAGCCAGAGTTTTGTGTAACATGGCAGAAAGATTCAAGAGGCGTCGTTGGGACAAAGCAACACGTCTTTTATTTACTAATTAATTTAGTTACTTCACGCTAACATGTAGTAAAGATAATTTCTCTGGCCTAAACATGGTTATCAAGGTTGCGTAGTTTTCATGCTCAATAACTGTTAAGCAACGTGTATATACCGACTCCCTTACTCTATCTTTGAATACAAAGAAGGAAAAGGACTTAACGTTAATTCTTCCATGCTTGATAGTTACAAAACTTTTGATCGGCTAATTACCGTCTTCATGACCGTAATAAAGTGTGCTGCAGAGTTTCTATGATTACTGTAACAGAATTGGATTAGCGAGGCTGACATGTGTCAGTTACTAAATAGCAATATTCATAAAACTCCTGACATTTAAATAGACTAAATTCTGTGATCAATGTATTGCATTTTATAATAGGCCGTATTGCATTTTATTGTATAAATGATTTAGTATTTACTATGCTGAAGTCGAATTGGGATCTTTGCTCGATGCGTATCCATGATATTATTAGTCAACAGGATAATCTTGACTACAACTACTTAATTATCTGAATATAAGTCGGGATTTAACACCCATTTTAAACTTGTTTCGTGATTTATGCGATAACGCACAGTCAGCTCATTGATTTATAGGATAAAGAATTGTACTTTATTCTTCTTCCGTCCCTTCTGCTTTGCTGATGCATTACTCTCTGCTTTATTCTTCATGTCTTCCTTTTAGTTTGCCGTTGCCATACTCTCTGCCTAATCAGTCACACATGTCTTCAGCTAAGCTGATACTTTACATTCTACTTCAGTGGTAAGCTTCCGAGATTCGCGGTACATATGCCTAGAAAAATGAAGGGTTCAACGGGACTTTCAAACAAGGTTTTATTATTAAGTTTTATTGCATCGTGAGAAACTTTAGCAACATAAAAGATCTTTTGTTAGTTTTATATCGCTTACGCCAGCTTCGCTAAAATTAAATGGATTGGGTGGGTCTTCAAGCGGTACGTAAATTTATCTAAAAAGGGGATTTTCATGTACCGGTGTCTCTTTGTTTTAAAGGTTTAAGGTTTAAGTTGGTGCAGGACTTACTTTTCTATTGGAAATGTGCTTCTTATCCATCCATGCACTGCCCTCAAAGCGAAAGACGAGACTACAGTTTGCGTCCATTGATGGTTGTGGTTGTGGTTGTGGTTTTCTTTGATGACTTCTTCCTCTCGCTTGTGAAATTCCATACTGATTTCATTTTTGATTTCGACATTATCTTGACAGAGGCCAAGGGCTAAAGCTTCACTGTCTTGCGCAGAGTCAGCAATGGACGGTTTTTCCAACATTCCAGAGTCAAGCTGGGTCTTCATCAAGTTACTACCGGCCATTTCTTGGATTTCTCCTTGCAAGTCATTTAAAGGAATGAGTAAAGCCAGACAACAAGAAAATGACCATTGTGGGTTTTTACACCACCTCTTGAAGAACTCGTAGAAAAACATCAAGTACTGAACTGAGGTATGGGAAAAATAAAAAAAATATCGCAAAAGAAATTTTTTTAATTGAGGTGGTGACCCTTAAGTAGAGAAGATATTTCACTGCATGTATGATTGAACAATTTTTTTTCCTTTACCCCTTTATCTCCTCGTTTGAATAAGTAAAAAGGCTTCTCTCCAATTTGAATTCCTAATATCTACATGGCGTCAGTATTGGTAATAGTTATTAAATAGGCAAGAAGACCTCTTTCGTAAATGGTGGCCTAAATGCCCTTCTGTTTATTTTTAATTAACATGTAAAATGCCGCCTAACCTTGATGAAATATTGAAAAATTGAAAATTGTCCCTCGTACGTGAGGCCCAAAAGGCTTGTTAGGATGCACACCGAAGAATAACGATAGTGCTCGTCATTATGAAAGAAGTCTATAGCTTATTTAAAGTCCGAATTGCATTAGTTTAAATTTTTGTCATCGGATTCTTCACATGAAGCAGCGAAAATAAATTGTTTAACTCACAGCTCTCTTACCAAACATTTGGGCAATCACCATTGTATTTGCACAAAGTATTAATATCTTGATCACTATTTCGTCCTTATGTTTATCTGTTAAAGCTGATGTATTCTCTGCTGGGATTCTGCCCACCGCACCAATTCCCAAGTTTACAACAGTGACGGCAAGGGATGTCGACATGAGTCTGTTTTCAGAAGCGAGTTGTATGGGTTTCATCCAGGAGAAAAGCATTCCATACATACCAGCCACGACCCACGCTAAACCAATATAGGACCTGCGCTCTTCTCCCACGAGGATAAGGCCAGACGTAAGAACAGCTTTACGAGACATTTCGACTAGTTCCCAGTACCACGAAGTGGGCTTATAGTTTTGAAAAAGAAACGTCAACCCCTCAATCACTTCCGTGTCAGAATCCTTATTACTTTCTGTGTTGGATGGCATCACTCTTCGTTGCCTCCAAAGTATAATAAATGAAGCAGCAGGCAAGGAAAAGATGTAGGCGGCCGAAACGTATGCCAGGATCAGCCAATAGTTGTATATTGATCCTTGGCACTGGATGCTGTAATCCGATTTAGCGTATTCTCTACACATCTCCTCCCTGTCATCTCTGCAGAGTTTTCGGCAGGCAAATGGAATAACACTGGCTGTTTTGGAAAGGGTACTCAGATATGTCACATACAAAAAGAAAAACAGATTTTTGTAAACAAGCTGTTTTGTTTGGGAGATTTTTGTCGACTTTTCCTCGTCTTGTAGACTATGATTCTTCATGATGATTGTCTTATAGATAACGTAACTTGTCCCCAAGGCAATGGTGACAGTCAAATTCAGTGTTAATAACACAAGCAATTCTCCAAAGGCATTCACTTGTAACCCTGAAAATAGACACTGAACCGGTGCGATCTGAAGCAAATTCAATTGAAATATTCCAGAGTATGTGGCGACCGCTTGCAATGAGTCTGGCCAATCAATGAATGAGAACACTTCTAGTAGGCCGTGAGTGACCTGATAAAAGCCAATAAGTATTTTGAGCCTTGAAAAAAACACATTTATGAGATGGTGACCTTGGTCCTTTTCCAATTTGGTTGTTCTCTTCCACATCAGAAAAGCAAGAAGCAGAAATGAAAGTACCAGGATAATCGACAATTGTGCTGCAATCCACGCCTTAGAGGGACATTTTGTACAGGACTGCAGTCGCTTGTGATATCCTGAACTACAAACGGCACAAAGTGGACCTTCATACCCTTTTCCACATGGCGAGTCCAAGCCTCCTTTGCAAGATTCTTCTTCTTGGCACCTGTAAGGTGTGGGGATAGCATACGGATATTGCACGGAAAAGTTATCCAGCCTTGGAGAAGGCGCCAAGAGATTTTGTATGAAATTCTGGTAATGATTTTTTAATGTCTCGTTTCGCCACTGCCACCAAAATCCGGATTTTAAGGACGCATAGTCATCTTGGCATAACAGTCCTCCGTTGCCACATTTGCGACACTCAGCGAATCGATTTGTCCGATAAAACCCTTTCAAACACGGACAAGCGCGATATCCAGCAAAAAAGTCAGTACCAGTTCCTGTTAAAATTTACAAAGGCGTCAGTATTGTTCAATTCAGATTTGGCCTTATTTTCAAATTTCTTCGGAACAGTGCTATAACTGCCTCACGACCAGTACAATGGGTTAGATGTAGGAAATTTTTACATTTCTTTCTTGCTTACTGCTGACATCCGTACGTTTAGAAAGCCTTAGCACAGTGGGCGGTACGAGACGCTCTCAGAATAAATTTATGGTTATATAACTTGAAGAGTTTATTTTAACACATGTTTGTTAACATAAAAAGGTGCTGGCCATATACATCAAATGCATCGTTTCAAGGCTTATCGATTCTTGAACTTAATGTTTTGTATTAACCCGTAGCAATATGAAAATTTTTCCTTATAAAATAACTTCAGTTATTTTTTTCTATAGTACACTTGGTTGCAATACGAAAAACGAAGTTCCTGATTTAATTTTAAAATTTTTTAACTTCTAACAGATTTTTCTCATTGGTAAATCAATTTCCTTTCAGAGCATTCCTTATATGCGATTTCCCTTGGCCAAACGAGATATATAACTAAATGTGTCAGATTTACGATCAAACACTCAAATGTAGGGATCCGGTTTAGAAGCCGCAAAGTTGTGGAGGCCATAAGAAAGAAATGTAAAATGAACGTCTTCACCATCGAAATCTTATCTCGAGAATTTGAAAATACATTCATATCCCTTAGATATAAATTTCCAGTACTTTTTAACTGCGAATCACTCCGTAGACAAGGGGGTCGTGTCTTATAAGTATTCATTTTGGGTTTCATGTAACTCTTCCAACATAACTCCAGGCTATGGCCATATATCAACAGGCAAATACGTGAACAAAAAATCATGAAGAGAAACTCAAACGGTTCCAAAGGGTTTCAAACGGAACCTACCTACGACCCTGAACCTGCAGATCAACAGAGTATTTGACAGGTCTTAGGGTTTAAGCTGGAGGCGTTCAAGTTCAAGTTTAATGCAGAGATTGAAAAATACAATTCATTCGCGCTTGGTTGTGCGCAGAGAGTTGAACACACTCTGGATCAAATCTTCCGTCATGTAAACTTCTTTCGATTTGGTGTGCAAACAGTAAAAGCTAATCAAGTGTACGAGATGGAAGAACTCTATTGCTGTTGTTACACGTGTTAATGAAGACCGACAGCTTTGTCAAGGTAAAGCGTTTGTTTGCCCTTTACTTGTGATTTTAAGAGTTATGTAGACCTGATAAAATCCCTCAGTTTCGTCACAAACCAAACTCTGAGCCCACGAGGGGTGGTCTTCACAGAGTTACTATCTCTAATCTCATCTCACCAATTCATAGCCACTAGTTACGTATTTGACTTTTCGAGAGCCACTTTTGAGGTGAGTTATGGACGGACAAGCTTTGATAAAAGTTAGGTGCCAACAGTGTTGTTACTTACCTAAGGGACACGCTTTGCAATCCCGAATTGATTTTCCAGGTGTATTGTCGAATGGAACGTAAGATCCATTTGGACACTTCTTGCAGCTTTCCGCAACGTAACCAAGAGTGTCGGAGTAAAATCCACCTGAAATTCATTTGATGCAAAGGATGGAAAGCCGAGGCAAAGGAAAGTAGGGACAGTAAAGTTAAAGTTATTACTAAAATGACAAATAATTGTGTGAAAGTAAGAACTTGCAAGCTTGAAGACTGCTGCACATTAAAAATGATATGATTACCCCGGCATTCAGGGCAGGTTTCATAAAAAAAACCGTTGGAATCACTTAAACAATTGTAATACCAAAGTACTAATATAAAATAAAACGTATATTTGAATCGAAAAAGGATTATTCCATGTTTCATAACTAACGGATTGTCAGGACTCTGTGGTAAGCAATACAATCTAATTTTGTACTTTCGGAGAGTGGCTACTGCGTACCAGTTCATTGGGAGACTTTTGTTGAGTTATGATTTGAAAATATTTGGTCTAGTTGACTGCTTCCGTGTTTTCTCCGATGACTGGGGTTGTAGTGACTCGAAAGGCTCCGTGCCTACTATTTGCTATTGGAGTTTATGTAACGTTTGCTAATGGTGGTTTATGAATTCAATAGGGCGTCTTAGAGCAGTGTCCATCGGAAAAAAAAAAATTCAACGTTAATCAGACGATCACATACCTGGAGGACATGGAAAACACTTCCCATATCCCGCTGAAAACGTTCCTAGTGGACACAGTCGAAATAGACTTTGGCGGCTAGAGTGATTGATGGTATGTGTAAAACCCATCCCTGACAAAGCTTTTTGTAAGCGAATGAAGCCAAAATAACTAGAAGTGACTTCGAGAACTGCTATGTGTGATTCGCTGGGATTCCTTGGAATAAAATTGAACAACGAAGTTGGTTACTGGGCACTAAATGCAGTCAAGAGTTACTTGTATATCAGGTTAGTGTTGCCTTACCTATAACGCAAGAAACAGTTATTCGTGTTTAATGTAATTGTTGGTGAAGTGCACAAAAAACCTGGCTTTTAAACTAAATTTTAAGAAGACAATAAATTTTTCTGGGTGATCCAAGAACCATTTGGGCAATAAGTGGTCTATAGGTAGTCTATCAAAATAACCTGACGTCATCTGAGCGTTCGTTACGTGAAAGCTCATACCGACGGCTGCTAGCTTTATGTTCTTGATCACTGAAAATATGATACTGACAGATATATTTCTAGCATGGTCTCGTTGTTATAGTAGTATGCTATTTTCCGAGGAGTTTGTCCCCACAAATTGCTGAAACAGAAGCACAAACAATAGTACAAGTATTCACGCTTGCTGTTTTAATTGAAAAGGAAAAAAAAAACGCGTCAGGGGAAAGTGTGTATAAAAATTTGTTGTGACTATAAATGTTAAAGTACTTATGACAATTTTTTTGCCAAAATGTTTAGCTTAGAACCGCGTGCATCAAACGAAGATTTCGACGAAGACTGACAAAGACAGTTTCTCGCCTGCGGTGTTCAGGTCAAGCTTAGGCGAAAAATTCCCGTTACTGAACATTTAGTTTGTTGCGTTTATGTTTTGTTTTCTATGGCAAAATCTATGTTACTAATGGGTAGCTGTGTTCGTTTCTGTTGCCATAAAGTTTTATTCCTTCATACTATGTGCGGCGAAGGTTTCCCTCGGTCAGTTCTCTAGAATTTCGTTGCTGTAGAGAAATTCCCTCAGTAAACCAAAAGCTAACTTTTGACGAAAGAATCATCTGCATAACGAGGTACAATGGTTTTTCACCGAAAAGTCATCGGCAGAGGCAGAGGGTATCGTCGCGATCGACGAGTCGGCCAAACCGAACGGAAAACGATTGAGTTTACAGTCACCATTACAGATGATGCATTTCGGTTATTGAAATACCACGGAAACTACAATTGGTAGGATTTTCATACAATAAGAAATGCACAAATGTAGTCATGTGGAAAGACAAGGAGTATGAGTACATCTCGAGTGCGTGAAATAAACAGCAATGAGAAGCTCATCATTCTTCGCCTGCGAAATATCAGCCGAAACGAATGTTAAACAATCGTGTACGACGTGGGAAAAAGCCCCTCAATCAACATTTTTTAGCTGAATTCTTTGGTTATCTTCCCCTGATTTCACTAATGGTATGTGTTCGTAACAAGCGTCTTCGGAGTCGGTACGGAGCATAAGACCGACAACAGTGAAGAGTAAAATCTCCTCGATCTCGACGATCGGAACGCGTCCATTTGGCCGTGTAGGTACATCCTTTGGAATGTAATGTATAGAAATACCTGGTATATGTGTACTATTCTTTAAGTTAACATCATTTGGTCCTCCGTCCACGTAATACGTTCGTCCTTTCTTCTAGATTTCTCCTTTCTCCACCATAGTTGCCGACATGTCTTTACAGTTTTCTACGTCACAACTATATAACATGATCTTTTTGGCTGCGCTTTTAATGGGGACAGTATTTGGCCGTCAAATCGTACTTTCAATGCGAAAAAAAAATGGTCAAGGAGAACTCGCAAGGCGTAAGGTCGATTATTTTTAATTTTAAATCCAGCTATCAACCAGAAAATGCAAAAATAAATTTCGTGTCATAGGCACGTTAAGTGACTTATGTCTAAGGGTATGGAAACATTGTGGCTCATGAGTGAAGGAATGCTTGCAGGAAAACGTTTATGGTCCACTGCAGACTTAACTGAAAATTCCTACGGTGGAGATCTGTCTGATCGTTAGAGATTATCCGTTACGATGAGACATTTACGCATAGTATGTCCTAATATAGAATTGCCTTCAGCAAAAGACGGATTTACCGTGCGCAGGTGCTACTGTAAAATAAACAGTTACAAAATCAACTCATTCAACTGCACCCATATGGTATTTCCACTTGCGAATTATCATATCATATTAGTGGCATTATGACTGATGCGGATAATGAGATCGATCCCGATGAGGAAAATGGGATTGACACGAAGCTAATGATGCGCCAACAACTTTCTAGAAGAGGAGCATAAGAGGTTCCCTGAGTTCATATTAATAGGGTTAATCTTCATTAAACATTCGTTGGATACTTTACAGTTTAAAACCGTGGACGCTGAGATTCACAAAGGATCCTGAATTAAATGTTTTCACGTTCGTTCGCAAAAGAAATCTGTTAAAACACAGCTATTAGTTTAGAAACAACAGGACCTGTACAAGGTCATGTAAGCTAAAAATGCTACATTTAGCGGTGTAAGAGGAGTATTTGTGGACTTGTGATAATTAATAAATACGATTTTTGTTCACTCAGCTATAATGTCAGCTAAATTGTTAATTGCTCAAAAATTTGTGGACATAAACCTATGGCACAAGAAGGGAGAAGCGTGACATTTCTCAGTATAAAACAGATATCCATAATAGCTAAACAAAAATTTCCAAATATACCAGAAAAGCCGTGAAAGAGTAGTTTGACAAAAACATCTCGAAATGGAAGATGATGCGCCACGGCTCCATGAGCGTAACTGTTATGCATAAACCAAAACTGTTGTGGATTATTTCACACCAAAGGTAAAACAAGCTTCCGAGGGTTAATTTGAAAATCTGATGTTTGAAATTAATTGAGGAGAGGTTTTTTTCTCGGTGAGGAATACAAGAATTTATGATTAAGATAACTTACAATCGAGTGGTAAGGGGGCTGCGGAAACGAAATGCCTCCGACCCAATTGCCTGTATGGGATTATCGGATAGTGCTCTAAACGTAAACGATAAAAAGATTGATGATATTTTCATCGTCATTACTGCTATCTTCATCGCCATAATATACATCGATCGTCGTTATCGTTGTGTTGTGGTAATCAACGTCACCATACTCACTAATGAGAGTAATGATAATGCACTTGATGAATGATTTAATGAAGACAGGATAAAAAAAAACATTTGATATTGCCTAAGGTAATCGTATATTCAAGATAACAGAGGTGTGTGAGTTACGTGAAATTTTTATGAAGACCAATAACAATGGACCTTAACTTCCTACGTGCGACTCCAAAATTTGCCTCTGCGCATCCTCCCCGACACGAAAATAACTTAGAAACATACTGGACAACAGAAGCTGTCGAGTATGAAGACATGAGAGGGCTGCACTAATTCCTGACGGTAATTATTTTTGAAAGAATTGGCGTATTGGTGTACACTTACATTACACTTATGAATTCCAAAGCATAGAAGGCTCGTGGAGGAATACGTTGTAGGTTGTTTCTATTGAGGAATCTAGCCGTATCAACAAGAGTATGGTCAACAAGTGACAGTAAAAATTAAAAAACGTGGAGGAATTGGAAAATTGTTTTATATCACAAAAAGTAGTAAGGTTCTGAAAGTGATGCGTTTGACATTGTTAAGAACTGAGAGAAACATATAATGTAGACATGCATTGATTCTCAAGCGCTGTCAGTATCAGATTTTTTCTGAGGATACTCCTTTCTAGAGACGATTTTTTCCTCAAACGAAAAAAGTATAATCTTATTTTCGGTTGCAACTGTCTTCGATCACAACCTTTATTTAAGATATTGGAAAACAAAAATAATCCAAAGAAAGCCAACCCAATCCTTTACAGTATTTTTCACTGTTATGACCCAGCGTTCGCTTAACTTATGTCAGCCTTCTAGTTTCAATACAAAAACGAAATATTGGTGCGTAGAGAAGATTGGATTGAGTAAACTAGATATGTTTCATAGTGCACAAACAATTTAGTACGGAAAACTGAGGTGTATCGAAGTTTACTTACAGGAACCGCAAACTGATTAGCGTGGCAAAAAGGCCCTCTGGAAGAGAGGTGATGGCATTATCAGATAAATCCCTGTGGAAAAAGAAATAACGAGACTGAATAGAAAATAATGCTTCATATTTTATGGGTGTAGAAACAGATTTGATTTCTGTATTTGCATTGTTATAAACAAGTCCAACCGGAATGCCACAATATATTATGGTGTCATATTTTGCGCATTATTTTACCCTACTCTTTAGAATGAAGTAGTGGTGGAATGATAAAAACCAGTCATGAATAATATCGGTAAAGATAAATTCCTAGAATGCTTATTCATGCTGAAATGTATTTGATGAAACTTGTTGAGTTGTAAGCTCTCGGCATGTTCTACATCACTATGTAAATGTATCTAAGGAATTAGTCGTGTAGCACTAGTAGTTGTTATCGTCAGGAGTGACCGACTGCTTGGAAAGCTATACTGGGAGAGAACTACTGTGGAAGTTTGTTCATTCTATGGAACTTTGGAGAAAACTGTGAGTTTGTGTCAGTGGTGAGTTAAGATATAGACTAAATTAGTTTGTGAAGGATAAATACTGTACCGCCTCTAGGAATCGCCCCATGATTAGAATATTACAGTTGTGTTATTAAGTAGTTGAGTTTGTATGATTGTTGTGTACTTTGTGTCGGTTAAATTATACCGTAATACCATTGGCACATGTTAAGATAATTTCGCCACTGATATTAAATAGGGCTCCGAAAAGAGTGTTTCGTGGGGTAAAGTTGGTTCTCGTCTCAGCACGTATAGAACATTGTGTAGGATTTACCAGGGCGTAATACATTTTACATACAGGTCATACAGCCTGGTCAACTTGATGAACAGTCGTTGTGGAAGAGAGGTGATAGCGTTTTTTGACAAATACCTGTGAAGAATTAAGTAACTCGACGAAAAACAAGTAAAGCACAAAAAAAAATTGTAGGGTAGAACGAGGTAGATGAAGATTTTTAAGTAGGACATAGGAAATGATAGGCTCAGTTGGCAAATATTTTTTTGTGGTAGATTAGAAATAACATTTACAGATATCTAGCTTTTGAAGTAAAATCGAAGTTGTTGTACACCTATCTAAGTGGTTTAACATATAATCTACAACAGTGTCATAGTTTATGTGTCCTCTTGACCTTGATGGCGTTAATTTAGTTATATTGGAGTTACTATACCATTATTATATCTCAGTGAGTAAGTGCGCTATGTTTGGCCAATTTAGCGGGCCGTGTTTCATTGTACGGCCCCCTAACTTCAATAGTTTTTTTTGATCGCCAAAATCTTGAGGAAAAAATTGAAAACATTTTGAGGAAGAGCACGCAAACGAAGAAAAAGAACAAGTAGAGAAAGACGAGCACGACGAAGATAACCCCAGTCGAGAACTAGATGATTTCATCGTCGCCGAAACTTTGTGAAATACTATGAAGAAGGATAGTAAGAGGTATCTATAACATCCGGTTTCGCAAGTGGAATTAACATTTCGCTCCATGGGAACATTTCATAGAGTAAAGTTGGAGTGTTTCATTTTATGCGCAGAACATTATGGAGAGTATGTTATCACGCACAGTTCTTGCAGCCTGATCATCTTGGTAAACAGTCCTTCTGGAAGAGAGGTGATACCGTTTGAGGATAAATATCTGAAGAAAAATCAAGTAATCAAGCTATCAGAAAAAGTGTATAAGGGTCATATTCCTTGTGAATTCTCTCTCTGTGATACTAGAGTTATAAGAAGCAAAATTAGTTCCAGTTCCGACTTTATGATTAAGTATCACATGAAGAGTTGCCTGTACGCAGTCGCCTTTTTTCCTTCGTGAGCGAAGGGACTGAAGCTAATGCGACCACTTAGTCATGACGACCGTAGACGAACGTTATTGCTTGAAGATGACTGGTGATACTCGATGGAAGTAATAACATCATGGAAAACAAGACAATCATTATAATTAGCACAGCCAACGGATAACCAGTGTCACTTAAGGTATTCCAGTCTATTGAAAGTGTGATATGGGGAATAAAATGAAAACAAATATTAATGGAAAAGCATGTAAGGTAAACAAATAGGAAGCTGAAAAGAACAAAACTAGTGAAAAGAAGAGGCAAGAGCCCTAGTTTAAATGTAAAACTGCATAGATTTTAAAAGGTAAGTTAAGGTATAACAAATCTCACATACAGGTGATTCAGCTTGGTTTGTCTTTCAAACAGTCCCTCTTGAAGGGAGGTGATGGCGTTTGAAGATAACTCCCTGAGGAAAAAAATCGACTACCTATGCAAAAGAAGTACACTGCTCTATAATATAGGGAATTTATCAAAGGAGATCTATTCTACTATAATCATGAAGTTACGGAAGTATCATACGGAAGAGAATAGGTTCAGTTGGCAAAATTTTTTGTGTAGATAAGAAATAGCGTTTGAGACAGAAAGCCTCTGAAGTAAGATTTAAGGTAACGAGAGTCAAAATCTGTTGAAGCGTATTGGGTCATTAACTCTGATTCCCGTTTCCCCTTATTGGGTTTTTCTAAACCTGTCAATGTGGAGCATTGCAGTGGATTATAGTGTCGTGCTCCGATTGATGTAATGACATAATAAAGGGAAAATAAATACCATCATTACACCTAGTTACGCAATTGGCGATACGAGGGGGACATTTCTTTGGGCAGTGTTGGTATGTGATCAATCAACGGACAGGAGAGCTAAGCTATATCAAATTTTACGAACAGTAAAAACAGCTCGGTCTGCTTGGAAAAGATTCCCTCAGGAATAAAGGTGATAGCGTTTGAAGACAAATATCTGTGAAAGATAAGTAATGCTTTATGATTTTGGGAATTTCATGATACAACCCAGAAAACGACAGAAAAGTTATTTGTTACAAATTTATCATTCTTAATGTTATGGATTTATTTTTGAAATCAGACACTCAGTATAAGATCATTATCATAAGAAAACAAAATGCTTCATGAAGTCAAGTTCATATTTTCCATAATAGGCATTGAGACTAAAGGATTTTTCAGTTGGTAAATGTTTTTTCAAGTCAAATACCTGTGCAAAATAACGCCACTAGCTCAGCGAGTTTGGCTCGTCACGGACGGTAAAATAAATTCATCACTAGATTCATCTCAGGATCAAAACTAGATTGACGCAGTAACAAATTATTTCCTTGGCTTTAGCTGGTAGGAGACTTCGTATTTAAAAAACATTAAATGGGGTAAGCTAAGGTACATCAATTTCCACTCACAGGTGTCGCAACATGGTCAGCTTGGTAAAGAGTCCTTCTGGAAGAAAGGCGATGGTGTTTGAAGATAGATCCCTGTGGATAAATCAACTCATTGAACTAAGATAACAAGTGATGCTTCATTATATGTGGATGTTATTATAGAAAAGAGAATCGTTTGAAGTTTTAGCCATTTCATAGGAAACGAGTTATTTAATGATTCGAAACGCTGGCAAAATAATCAAGTATCATAAAAATATTTAACACAGCTAAATTGAGGATCATCAATGATAGTCTAAACTTTCATTCCCTATCATGTTTACGTTCAAACGGCTCATGATAGTTATGATAGTTGACCAAATCGCGCTATGAGATCGCGTAATTGTGAACAAATGTGGGGTGCGCTGAGGTTAGCAACTCCTGTGGCAGTTGAAATTTTTACTCACGAAGTTGCGAGTTGAAGACACTGAAGCCTGCTAGGAGATGAACTACGAGACGTTCTGCGAAATTGTGATGTCTATTTTAGTCAATTAAGCATTTGCCGTTTCGGTTTAAGCCATCTTTTCATTAAGTCCGAATAAAAAAATCAAATTGTTGCGTGAAAAAACATTGTACTGAGTAAAGGTGGTATGTATCTTCGTAAGAAATGAACTTTTTATAGGGTAAGCTGATGTATTTCTAAAAAGGCGTACAGGTATTTTAGCGAGTTCGGCTCGCGAAAAATTTCTTCTGACAGAGAATTGATCAGGTTTGAAGATAAATGCCTGTAAACAACAACAACAACAACAACAATCAGGTAAGTCAGGATGACAAGATATCCTTTCTCGAAAGGTAATCTTACTGGCATGATAGAACACAGAAATTACTGGAAAGATTTGATATTATCATCAAATAAAATGGAACGCCGGAAAATAAATTTACCAGAGAACAAAGCATTCAACATATTGAAATAAAATCGAATTGTTCAAACTACAAAGTTATTATATAAATTCGTAACACTAGTGAGAAGTACATTTTTCATAGGGTAAAATCAAGGTTTTTCATAGTATGCCCAGATCCTTAAGGCTCGTTAGTTTGGCTAACACTTAATTCTGTAGGGATGCAATGGCGTAAAAAGACAAATCCCTTTTAAAGTAACATCTTATCAATCAATGCGAGATTTAAAGTTCGGTTCTTTATGTTCGCCCCCATATATTTCGGTTAACATTTCCAATTTGTTGTAAAGCTGCTACCCAGGAACATCATAAGGTGTTCCGTTGGTATATTCTGTGCATTTTTTTCGCTCGACATTACTTGATGAGGCTACATTATATCAGAAAAATATAAAAAAAATCGTTTCATCCAGCTCCGAAATTTTGATCATAGAATGGTATGAAGGGAACATGTAATTGGGTAAGCCAAATGTGCTTCATGAGATAAGTTAAGATATACTAAATTTCACTTACAGTGTCTTCAGTCGGGTCAATTTAGCAAACAGTCCTTCTGGAAGAATGGTGAAAGTGTTTGATGATAAATCCCTGAGGAGATTTTTATTAACTTAGCAAGACAAAAATAATTTCTTATACCATCGGTATTTGATGATAGGACGAAGAATTCGAAAATGATAGCAAGGCATATGAATATGTCAGCATTCCAATCTTATAGACTATTGATATACCAGGAAATAAAAAAAAATCCTCAGCATGATTGCCGGTAGCCTAAGCGAATAATAGCACAAAGAATTACGCAAAAAACTGAAGAGCACTATGATTAAACTTCAAGAATCTTGTGCGCCCTAAAGAACAGAAAACACATTGTGTGGGAGAGCAAAAGGACGGAGGTCGAGTGAATAGCAGCAGATGATATTATGTTGGATAACGAATAACAACATTTCACCCAATTCAGAAATTTTGAACTAGTAGTCGCATGAACGAAACTTCGCATTGGGTAAAGGTGGAATGTCTAATTGTATGCACAAAACATTTTTCAGAGGAAGCTAAGGTCTGCCAAATTTGACATACAGGTTCTCTAGGAAGGTTAGGTCGGAAAATAATCCGTCAGGAAGAGAAGCGATACTGTTTGAAGATAAACGCCTGTGAAAAAAATTAATGTCTTAGCCAATTAAATAAGATAAAGCTTTGCCATGAAGGGGATTTTGTAAAAGGACACACAATAATAGCAAAGCGTTTAATCGGTTGGCATTAAAAAATACCCAGTTTGTCGATAACTTTGTACATTTTATTGAGTGGTAAACAACTACAACACTCTACACAATAAACCGGAATGTTGTAATTCATCTCCAATAAGTTACTTGAAAGTCCTCCCTTTCCCAACTTTGACAACTTTGTAAAAACAAGGCCACATTGAAATGGGAAGAAGGGGAGATAAATGAAATAAGTAGGAAAAAATTCAAAAAGTAGAAAAGCGTGCCAAGACTTTTTCCACCCATTTATAGTTTAGTATCGAAACTAGACAATGATTCAAAATGTTTGAGACGTTCAAAATTGTGATGGAAAAAAAAGTTATGATACACACAGAGTATGAAGGCTGTTTAGGTTGGCAAATACTGTTTCCGGTAGGAAAGTAATAGCATTTGAAGACAAATCTCTGTAAAATAATATCCAGATTAGTAGGATTTAAATGTACTTTTGTCTATTTCTATCATTTATGCTCCATTCCCTGTTCTTTCTGGTCGTATTTTTGGTAAAGTTGTCAAATCCATACACTAAAGTATATCTAGGTGCCATGCTTAGTGCTTTCGCTTGACACTGTTTAATTAAACTACAATATATTGAAATAATTGACACTACCGCTCAATCCAGACATTTCGTAGAACAAAAGTGGTGCTGTATTACATTATGCATTGAACATTTTGTAGAGTAAGCTAAGGTATATCAACTTTTCCTTACAGATGCCTCAACCTTGTCAGATTGGCAAACAATTCTCTAGGGAGAAAGGTAATGGCGTTTGAAGATAAAAACCTGCGGAAAAATCGAATTGTTACCCAAGGAAAACAAATGTAGCTTAACTTTATGGGAAAATTGTAGAAGAACACAGAAAATACAGGAAAAAGTTTTAACATTGTTACTATTCCAAAGGTAAAAAAATGTTTAATGAAATGAAACGAAATAAAATGAATAGTGGCAAAAGTAAACAAAGTCTCCAATATATTCAAACAAAACGGAATAACTTAAAATATTCATTTATTGTTTCTTATTATCTACTTTTAAAATTGCCTCTCAATAATTGTTTAAAGAGAATATTTAACAAGGTAAAATTGGAATTTTTCATAATACGTACAGATTGCGAAGGCTGTTTAGCTTGGCAAACACTTTCTCTGGTAGAGAGGTGATCGCATTTGAAGACAAATCTCTGTAAACGTAAAATTTAAGTTAGCAAGATAAAAGGCTTCGTTCGTCACGTTTGGCCGTTTTTACTCCTTGTTGCATTTTAATTTTTTTTACTTGATTTTTCGTAAACCTATTCAGATCTTATGACTCGTATTTTTACTGTAGCTTCACCTTGTTTTTATAAATGACAGGATATTTAAGCGACAAACACCATCATTGTATTCAATATTAAGATTAAATGGCGGCATAAAGAGACAGCAATTCACTGAGTAAAATTTGGCGAGTTTAGGTGTGTCAAATTGCACTTACAGGTCCTTCAGCCCGATCGCTGCAGCAGCAAACAATCCAACTGGAAGAAATTTGATTGCGTTTGAAGATAAATTTCTATTGAAAATTAAAGTCACAAAACAAAGAGAATTGGTTATAAAAGGGAATTTTGTAACATTAAAAGTATATATCACCCGGAAGGCCATGTAATCATTTTCCTTTTCCAAAGGTATCCATATTTCCGTAGGGCAGATAGGATGATTTGTGTAATATTTCGCGCCAATTGCACCAACATGGACAACGAACTAGGATTCTTAGAGGGATGCACGCCCACTATCAAAAACACATCTACAGCAAAAAAAGCAAAAAAAAAAAAAGAAGAGAAACAGAATAGCCAAGATATAAAATTGTAAGGAAAGCAATGTTGATCAGTTGTGTAAGAAATCTCATAAAACAAAGTTACAGGTTTTCAGTTCTCTCCGGAAGGCAGTCCATAAGATACGAAGGTGTTGCGTTGGTACAGGAAAGAGTCCAGCCATAAAATCTTAATCCGAAAGAACAGGTGGGTCTGCAATCTTAAAAGAAATTATTAAAAATTTAAAGCAAGAACGACATCTTAAAAAAGCCAAGTGAAAAAGAGAAAAAGAAACGTGGTAATCGCAACAATAACAAGAAGATTAAATTATTGAAAAAGCTATCTTCCTCGAAAATGCAAAAATTTTAATTCCCAACCGGCGATTTTGTTACTTCAGCCGGCCTAATGGAAAGTTAAAATCTACTTACTTCATGGTTTAAAAAAATATTCATTTAGTAGTCATTTATCAAAACTGACATTTTGCATTCTCCCTCTTATCTAAAAATCGAAATGAGTAAATCTTTAAGTGATTCGAAGCAAACTGGCCCCAAACCAGGACTGAAGGATCAAGTTAACTGATTGAGAACTCCAGGACGTACCTCCATACTTGGATAGAATGGATCAATCTAAGAACTAAGTTGTTTAATTTCCCTTTAGGTTTATTTGCTTCATTGGTGTCTTTGAGGTGATCAACGGCCTTTAGTCAGAGACTTACCTAGAACAGTGAAGACTCTAAAGACAGATCCATACTTGTTGGTCGCCAAACAAGAGTAGTTTCCTTCCTTAAGGAACTTAAAAGATGCTGTGTTTGTTGTGTTCACAAGTAGAATCGAGTCGTTTAGAATCACTGTGTGTATAGGTGGACTTCCCGTCACTAAACACATCACCTCATTGCCTGGAAAGGCTCGCACAAGAACTGGCATCGATATGCTTGGAGGACCTTCAAGAAATGCATAATGAAGAAATATTACAAGTAACAATGAAGCATCCTGTTGAACACAAGAGTAAGTCACATGGGGAAATGAAACGACTGGGTTATTACCTGCCAAAGCATTCTTTGGGCGTCAAGTTTTGATAAAATTTGCATCTGAAATGCTCATCTTACTATGAAGTATATTCTTTGGGTCGTAGGTTAACGTTATCGTTCTTCCGTATTTTAGTTTGACGGTACCTAAATCTACCTCTGTTTAATATCAGTTCATCCTAATTAAAACTTCCTCCCGAAATAAATACCTGTACACGGGCTGACCTTAAAACAATGAAATTGGTGTCAATTGAGAACTTTGAGAGCATAATTAATAAGTTTTACTTGTGATATCCTTGTGTAATAAATAACCCGTGAATATCATTTAATGTGCCATTGCATGCATAATTTTTTTAAGCTCGATGTATAAATCACGCGAACAAAATAACCCACCTATAGGATAAAGTTTCAAGGAATCGGTTTGAGGAATATACATATTTTTTATCAGAACATTGAAAGATAAACACTTAGTGTACACACTAGGTAACACAGCCGTAAACAGCAGGGAAAATCCTCTTGTCTGACCATATAGGTCAGAGTGGAATGTTATTATCGCGTAGTCTCCAGATACTTCAACTGTTCTTCCAGTCTGAATTCCACAGTATTTACCAAATGTGAAGTTATTCTGATTGGAAATTTCTACAAAGTCATCTCTGCAAAATAAAGACGCTCCTAAGGTACCTTTCTCCAATAGTTTTCACAGTTTTCCTTTTGAATTTTAATAACAGCAATTATATAGTTTAATATATATAACTTAAAATATTTTTCGTAATCATAAAATCATCGCAAGAATAAATTTTTAAATCCGATTTGATAGTTGTTAGCCCTTGTAAAATAAACCCTTCGAGTTTTTGTCTCCATCATTGTCATCAACATCATAATCACAATCATTGATATGTTTATTCTCGTCATCATTACAGTCACCGACAGCATGGTGAATATCGTTATTGTTGTCATGGACGTTGTAATTATCATTGTCCTCGTTCTCCTTAACGTTGACATCTTTGCTGTTGTTTTTGTCGTCGTCATCATTTTCATTTTCGTCTTCGTTGTCGCTATCGTTTTTTTATCTTTGCAGATGCCTTTACCTTCGTCATTTTCGTTTTTGGTAGTCTTTGTCGTTCCCGCTGTCGTTGCCGTTTTCACCGTCACTGGTGTCGTATCCTTATTGTTAAAATTATTTGAAGCTGAAAAAATAGAAATAGACGAAGACTAAAAAATATTCGGCGGGAGATGTAGAAGAACGTTGAAGGTTGTTTTTCTTATCCTAGCCGTTGTTTTAAATTTTGGAGTTGACGGCAAGGTGGTCCTCTGATAAAGGTATAGATACCGGGGGTGGGGGGGAGGGGAGCTCTAAGCATTCAATAACTGGCCCTATACCAGGGTACTAGACGTGTTGAAACCTTTAATACCTGCATAAGGACGCTTCCTCTAGTGCAAAATCTTCGAAATAAATTTTCATCGTCATGCTTTGAGGAATGATAACCTGATATAAACAATCCATATTCCTTGGGTACGAATTTGGATATTCAGGACTCTGTAGTGAGTTGTTTCTCAAGGAACCACAACCTATAGGAACGATAGTTTTTGCTTAAAATGCGTTTCAAGTTCTACTCAATATGCTTAAACGAACTAAGGTAGATACTGGGAAAAGACAACTATAAATAACCAAGAGATATGAAAACATCGGCTATCAACAACTGCTTTTCCGTCATATAAAATATGAAATTTGTTTGGAAGCTCCCTAATCTCGGCATAAACTCGGAAAGTTTTACCATTTTTTCCTTCTTCAAATATTATATTTTGAAGTTATTGTTTCTTTCTGAATATCATATTGATATTTATCCCTCTATTATTCAGTTTGCGGTATGATGTTGGTTTTTTTTTTAGGTACAGTAATTAATTAACTTAAGTTATCGAATTCATTTTGAATCACTTTTCAAGTAGCTGAAACAAAATGTTTTTAAAAATTGACCTCTTTTGAGAGTCGTTTGACTCTATGAGAGCTAATAAAATTCATACACTTTATTATACCCTTAAGCAATATTTTATCTCCAGCGGCAGGTCAAATAACGAAAATGCATCATTGTTTCGAGGGGGGCGGGGTAAGAAAGGTTTAAGAAAATATCAAAACAGTCAGATAGGACAAAATGAAGGGTGCATATGTTGAAGTCCTAAATGTAATAACTGTCCTAAATGTAGTAAAGTCCTAAATGTAATAACATTTGGTCCTAAATGTAATAAATCCCTAAATGTAATAACGTTCGGTCCTAAATGTAATAAGCCTCCTATGCAATCGTTTAACTGCGCTAACATTGAGATGTTAAAGTGACAGCTGTTGCACCAAAGAATCCTCTGACCAATATTTATGGGATATTGCGGGCTTACTGATATTAATCAGCGGCTTTTTATTTGTTAAAGACGTAGGTTGAGAAGCATTGGCTACAAAACCTTATTCTAATACTGATGTGCATTTTGCATCAAATTGACGGACGCAGAAGCAACGAGAACGTTGACTAATAGCTCTCTCTATATCATTGGCTCAGACTCTTAAGTGTGACAGATTTTGACGAAATACTTCTGTCCTCAGTGCCGAAGTTAACACTTGATGAACCAAGTTACAAGGAAAAAGAAGTCCACCGACTTATACGTTAGACAAATTTTGGGCTCAGAAGGGCATTTTTTGTACTGTCTTCCCTTGCCAGATTTGTACGGGTTTGCATAAAATATATTCATGTGCGTTTTTGACCGAAAGTGAGGTCAAAATGGCTATATATTGGCCGAGTTCTTGGACTGAGACGAAGTCACGATCCATAAAAAAGTAGAAAAAGAACGAGGCTAATATCCAGTAATCTTGACCATACAAGAGAGTTTATATTCTCTTGGCTTAATCATTAAAGGATTCATTGTATAGCAAAAGATTTCGCTTTGATAAGAATCAAGAATGGCCTGTTTATTTCGAGAGCCGATAGTGAAAGCCAACTGTGTTTGCAGCACAATAAACCCAAGAGGGTCGTTTATTTTTTCTATGTATATATGAAAACATTGTCCAAAAGTTACGAACTTTGTAAGTTTTCTTGCGTGGGATCAATACGGGGGATCCCGAACGGGCGAGGGTGGGCCCATCATGCCCGCTCAGGTAGCCAATCAGAACACAGGATTCACTTCATCTTGCCCGCGTGCGCTGCTAGCTATATGATAATGTGACTTGCAGAGCAAGATATCGACTGACCAATGATATGTTATCCCATTTCACGATCACAGGTCTCGACATGTTGCCTTTTTTCCACGCAAGAGTCAAATTGAACCATTGAGCTACACCATTCAACACATGATGGTCAGTTGGCGGTCTAATGAACCATTTATTTTTTTCCTTTAGCCCCTTATGACGGGTTCATCAGTTCCCGAACCGAAATATTAGGAAAACATACATTTTAAAGTTGATCTCAAGTTTATATTTCATTTTTTGTCTTCACCTCTTCTCCCCTCCGTGAGGGGAGAAAATGAATAGATAAATAGATGAATGAAAAAAGAAAGCTCAACAGTTTCCACTTATAGTCATATGGTACATGAACTGATTACTGAGGTGGAGTAAAGCCATCGAGGGCTGGAAATGCAACACCCCAGGTTCAAAATTGAATAAATCAGGATAGTCATTCTTAAAAATGAACTCAAATGCTTCATTAGAATCAATTGACACTGAATAACATTGATGTGCAAAATTTCAATAACGCTACTGATAATAATAATTTTCTTTTGGATTGAAATGTGACACAGCGAAATCATTCAAACTGCTCTAAAATGGTGCGTCACTTCTAAAGACTTTAACACGAACGATAACATCAACAATAGCATGCTAGTTCATCATCAATTGTAGTAAATTTCTTTTCCAAAAAGTCTTAATGGTTACGTACCAATCGATTCCATCCTATCGAGCTTCCAGCCAAGCACTAGCCCACTTTGGGCTGGAAATGATTTTCTTCAACTCGATCAATAAACCGCTATAAGGACCATACTTCGACTGCTGATATTTCTTATGTCTAGCAAGTAAAAAGACGCTGATATTGATATCAGCGGGCGCATAATTTGACATGTATACTGGTCAGCGGATTTTTGGAGCAACAGCTGTCACTAACATATCAATGTGGATGTCCGCCATAACAACAATGCACTGCAGGAGTTAAACGATTGCATAAGAGGCTTATTACATTTAGGACTAAATGTTATTACATTTAGGACTTTATTACATTTAGGACCAAATGTTATTACATTTAGGACTTTATTACATTTAGGACAGTTATTACATTTAGGACTTCAACAGCATATAGGGTTTATCTATTAATTTTAGCAAAAGTTGCTGTAAGCACTGTCGTAAACTAAACGCCAGTAAAGTGCAAGTAAGAAAACTTGGTGCTCTATACTAGTTTCTGTATTACCTAAATGAATATGAACTAGTGATCGTGGTTATTGGCTTCAGGCTCACCTGGAAGTATCACTACTATCTCCTGCACATCAGTCCCATACTTGCTGGTGGCCACACAGGAATAGTTTCCTTCTTCACGGAAGCGAACCGTGGCTAAGTTTGTAGTATTTACCAATACTGTTGAGTCCTTTAATATTGCTATGTGTATAGGAGGACTTCCTGTCGCTGAACATGTCATTTCTTCGCTCACGAAGGCACGCTCCACAACAGGCATCGATATGACAGGAGGACCTTTCAGTGAAAATTACTTAGAGTCTTTTAGTGCAGAACATTAAGCTGAGTCCAAAACCTGGGGTATATTTGTTTTTGGAGATATACAAAGTGAGAAACATGAAAAGGTGGGGATATACCAAACTCAGCCAGGGCAGGCATGAAGTTACATCTGTTTTTACACACACTCATCCAAACACCTATCGACCTATGAGAGCGTGTGTAGAATCTTATAAACAAAGGAGTACATTTGAACTGCTGAACTCTTTGATTACTCTCACGTCCTTGACATGCAGGATATCCAGCATCGTTTGTTATTTATTATTATTATTATTATTATTATTATTAAATTTATTAGTTAGCACGCTCCAAAGTTCAGGTAGTCATATTAACGAGTTATAATAGATATTTTTGCCATTTGAGCTATAAAAGATAAATGCCAATGGCACGTACTTGGTAAAACAGCAGTGAAGAACAAGGAAAATCCTTTCTCCTGATCTGCTGAGTCTGAATGGAATTTTATCACGGCGTATTCCCCAGTTATTTCAATTGTTTTTCCAGTCTGCGTTCCACAGTATTTTCCAAAATTTATATTATTCTCGTTGGAAATTTCCACATAGTCATACCTGTGAAATAGAGAAACCTTAAGGTATTCACATTAATGAAGTAACCTTAAATTTTACAACTTATCTGTAAAGACTGATTAACAGACATGATTGCGCATGTTTTGTTTTTGTTCTTTTTTTGCATCCTATGGCCATCACTTCGAAACGGAGAATTCTCAAAGTAAGTCGCTTAGCGTGTATGAGACTCCATATCTCAAAAGACGTTGATATCGAATGAGGACGAGGAAATCTGGTTGTGACGTCAGAACCATGTGTCGGTCCACCACAGGTTATGCTTCTTTAAGCACCTGCGATCAGATTGTATAGTGGGCACAACTCTAGTAATGATGAATGAATGCTGAGCTGAAACACAATTGTGCGAAGTAGTCTACAATTAAAGAGAGAATAGCTCTTTTAGCTTTGTTACATACCGACATAGATCGCCCTCCAACTCAAAATCATAGAAGTGAATCCGCATAGCCATGCCGTGAGGAATGGTAACCTGCCATATACAATCCAGATTACTTTGATACTCATTTGGATATCCAGGACTCTGCAGTGAGTTATTTTTCAAAGAACCACAATCTATATACATATTAAAAGAAAATAAAACATAAATGCGTTAGATATGTTCAATAGGCTGCTGACGATACTTGAAGAAGAAAAAAAAAAAGAAATGTAAACATTACTATCAGAAACTTTTCCGTGTCATGTACCACAGCCATGCTGGACATGGAGCAGTTAAGTTTGAACTGTGTTTTTGTAGAGTATTCTTATTACCGGTCGAGGTATCGAAAGATATAAAACAAGGAAAAATAACACAACCAGAAAGAAATTCAGCAGTTGTAGAACATAAAAACTTTCAGTGCTGGACACTTGCCTTTGCTGAATAATAAAAATACCAGACAAAAAACAAAAAAAAAAAAAACGAGAAATGTTCTGTAACCTTGCTGTAAAAAACATGGGGCTTACATTTTTTGGAGTGACCGCGGTTTTGGAAATAATTTAATTATTTTGCTTTGAATGTTATATGGCTTTGAACATGAGATGGGTACGACACTTGCCAAGACTTTTACTTTTGACTGTAATTGAAGGTTTTTGAAACGCCAAATGTAATTTAGGTTATTTTCTTTCTAGGGCAGTCTCATATCTAAAGTGATGTGAGGTGAAGGGTTTTCGTCATCTGTTTGAAACCTACCTAAAAGTATCACAGAGAACATCTGCTCATCAGTTCCATACTTGCTTGTGGCAACACAGTTGTAGTTTCCTTCCTCATGGAGCTCAATAGTTGCTATGCTCGTTGTGTTTACCAATACTATTGAGTTTTTCAGTATCGCTGTATGTATAGGAACACTCCCCGTCACTGAACATGTCACTTTGTCGCCTGCAAAGGCTCGCACAACTGCTGGCATCAATATTTTTGGTGGAGCTGGAATGGAATAAATTCATGACACTATGCCACCAACTCAGTAATGGTAGATCATAACATTGCCTTGAAGTTAAAAGAAGCAGTGCTGAAGAACATAGAGCGAATGCATTTGTTAACATTCACAGATACATGAATGGCCTGCTTTGCCCTCAAAAAAAGGTAGATAGAAAACGATTTATGTATTTGTAATATGTAAATTAGGCTCAGTATCCTCCATGGGGCCTCTGCAAAAGATGTGTTACCTGGAATAGTTATGGTAGTTTTAGGATCTGGAGGCGCTGTGACACCTGTAGGATCTGAAGGAAAAGAAGTATTTATAGATAGTACAGTATTTGGATTCCTTTCAAAGAAAAAAGGAAAAAAAAAAAAGAAGAAAACGTGAATAATCCTTCTTTTTACGTTTGAGATTGTTTTCGGAGTCAGTATTCACCTAAGAGCTATTAATTGCTGGCCTTATATTTACCCCATGGATATTTTGTGGGGGAATTTGTTTGATGTGACGTATAATCTTCCTCTTATCGGTGCGTTTGATGTTAACAACACTCAGGTTATATTATCTTTATGCATTTTTTCGGCGTCACCTTAGGGACAAATTCTTAGGGACAAATTCTCTCGAAAACATTTTGGGGTAGTTTCGTTTTAAAAAAGCTCTTTAATTTTCACCACATACAGCTAGATAATGGGTGCAGGTTAACACGCGGAACGAATTTTTAGGAACATGAGAAAAAAATGAAACTAGACGACGCTAAAAGTCCGAGATGATCGTGTGTTCGAAAGTTCATTTTGTTACTTTGAATATTTTGGGGGAACATTTGCTTTTATCTCAACTTATAGAAAACGACTCAAAGGGAGAAATGTGATTTTAGAGGGTCGCAACTTTGTTCGCTACTTGTAGCTAATCCTCTTGCGTCTTACTCTGTGGTTCCGCAGGGATAGTTTGACGCTCACGTGAAAATGGAGGAAGTTTTCGCCTTTGTGGGTTGTCAAAATTTCAAATATGGAGAATCTTCTTTCACGTTGGAACTCCCCTGATATTCTATAGCCTTATCAATTTTTCTCTTGGTAACGAAAAATGCCATCGATATCGAAAAAGTAACGCAGAAAAACAGGCACACCTGTAATTGAAGAACCAGCGTAATTATTCCAGGTTAACACGCAAATGAAAAGAAGCGAGTAGGGAATAAGAGGAAGCATGTTCTTATCTGTTGACAAAAAAAGAAATTCAAGTAAGATAAACGCTTAAATCAGCCAACTTTTCTTAAGTGTACCCGTCGTACAGACGGCTAAAAGGAAAAAAAGAGAAAAAGAAGAAATGCAGTAAGAAGGACAAGAAAAGAAAAATAAATTAACGAATAGATAGAGGAGCGAAAGGATTCATGAATATATCGGATGTATAAATAAATAGATGGTGTATAGAAAAAAAGGGTGGATGAATGGATAAATGGATGCAAGGATGGATTGATTAAAGTGAATTTACCGGAAGTGAATCATTGAATAGATGGATAGAAAGAAATCGACAGATGGGAAACTTTATATAACAATCGTAACTGGGACTAAAAGTTGAAATACGTTGCAATTTTGCTCTTTCCAAATGCTGTGAATTAAAAAATTACGTCATAGCTTCTAAAGCAAATACAGGAATACAACGTTATAATAAATGTTTTTAAAAAGTGGATAGAGAGAGATTGAGGGACTCTCATTTTTGCAAAAAGTCTCCATGGATTTTTCATTTTTCAATTTCGTTTGGTAATGCCACGACTAAGCAAAGATAATATTGTGTTTTTACACATGGTAAAGCTACATGCATATTCCCGAGCGAAGTGTAACTCCCAACGCATTCTCACCTTCGTCCAGTCTTGATAATGGTCTATCTCATCAAAAACTTCACTTTTAATGTGGAGCTTAAACTTCTAAAGCTTAACAAAGCTAAACAATCGATATCCTGTCATGTAGATAAACGCAGAATGCTTGGACGAATTGCCCTCCATTTTTACACGTCAGTTATTCTTAAGAAACCTCACCTTAATAACATTTTTTTTCTGTGGGCTTGATCTGGCAAAAATGTTTAAGTCCGCAGCTTTATGATGTTGTTATTTACTTCCTTAAACCTTAAGATAATTTTACATTTTTATGTACAACCACACTTCTACAAAACTTTTGAGAGGTGGCTTTTAAAATTGCCTCGTCGCAGCAGGACATTTTACGGGCAAGGCATGTGGTAGCGTCACGGCGTAAGTTATGTCTCAGCAAAAAAGCAATTCAAATCTAGTATGATCCACCAGATTTGAGACAGCATTAAGAGTTTGATCATAATAAAAACAAATTAAGTTAGATTCATAAGTGAAAGAAGAGAATTCCCCTTTTGTCTCGGCAAAAAAGTGATTCAAATCTAGTATAATCCACCAGACTTCAGACAGAGTTAAGAGTTTGATGATTATAAAAACAAATTAAAACTTAAACCTTTAGGTAATTTTATATTTTTATGTACAACCACACTTCTGCACAATGTTTGAGAGGCGGGTTTTAAAATTACCTCATCGCAGCAGGACATTTTACGGGCAAGGCATGTGGTAGCGTCACGGCGTAAGTTGTGTCTTAGCAAAAAAGCAATTCAAATCTAGTATGATTCACCAGATTTGAGACAGCGTTAAGAGTTTGATTATAATAAAAAAAAATTTAGTTAGATTCATAAGTGAAAGAAGAGAATTCCCCTTTCCGCAAAACTCTCTCAACGTGCATATCAGGATAATTTTTTCTTACTCATAATAGAGTTGGGACAAGAAAAACATGTTTCATACCATGGGCACGTTGCTGATAGCGCCAAGGGCGCATAACATTAAGCTTAGTTCTGATCTGGAAGATGACATCCTTTTAATTTTTATATCTTTGTTCAAACAAATCTGCAAAAGGTACCTTGAAATCATTTTCAGCCGCTCTTTCTTAGTCCTAAAACAACAGATACCTTGGAACTGGTCATAAGTCTGCCCTTTCTCGCCGTTACTCTCAAACTTACCATCGGCTTTCTTTGATCATCGTTGAACATTATTTATATCAATACCAAATTAGGGGGCAACCCACTTTTTGTTTTAAAAACATGTTTCATTCATAGAATCACGTTCTAAGTTAAGAAACAAGAACTCTCTATAGATTGCAAAAAATGCCACATCAATAAGGCCTAAAATAGGCAAATACAGAAATCTGTGTTTACAAAAACAGTAGATTCAGTATGAAACGTCTTACGCACCTCACCAATAGAAAGATAGAATGATGTTTGGTTATATTTGTAAATTAAAAGCTGATGTATTTCTTTTTGGAAGATGATCTTTTACGAGATCTGCAGAAGGAAGAAAATTCTTGAATAAAGAAGCTTTTTCGTTATTGACACTATCTGTCAAGCCGTAAGGCTTTTCTACGACCAACATGAAATGGCAATTGATCTAGTCCATACCAAATCTAACTCGAGTAGCTGGAGTCAAATAATAACTTTCCTTTCCTAGAGAGCCTTTAAGTCAAATGAATTTCTGTTCGACTTATTTAAGAAGTTGTTTCTTACACTTAGTTACGCGGTGAAAAACAAATTGATATACAGGATTGTATGAACTCTATCTTCCTAAATTCATAAATGTAAATAATTAATTTCCCCTTTTACTATTTGCCTCACATTGTGTCGGCATGAAGAATCATTTTTTTATCAGCAACCCGGCCACAAGCGCAATTACCCACATTTAGGTCAGAAATCTTACCTTGTATGTGTTTGTCTGTGTGAAAATCTCGTTTTCAACTACGAAAATCCTGGGCAGGTTGTTTCAGCTCACGTTCATGAATGCCCCTCAATATATTGAATTTTAAACGTTGATTCATTGGGACACATTCGGTAAAACGCAGCTTTTCTATGTTGGAAATGGCAGTTTTCCGACGTTTTGGCGCATGGTTATCCCATGGGGTCATATCAATGACTCTCTCACCGTTATGTTTGAAATATATGTCTTTAAGGAAGACTCATGTTTACCTCATCTCCCTGTCGCTACTAAATGATAAAAGTAAATAATATACGTGGAATTTGTATGCTTCCTTTTCCCAAAGCAACTAAGTTAATTCCCAAATGAGCGTAAAAGACCGCAGTCATAAGGTACACTGCTAGGGGTTAAGATAAATACTCAGAACTTTAATCGCTTGAATACATTCATATCTTCGGATGCTTACGGAAATACTTTACAACTAACTCCACTAATAGACGTGGATTTCTTGTGGATGAAACTACTAGGCGTTTAACTTTTTGGAGAGCTTCTTTGAAAAGTATAAAAATAACAAAGGCTAAAGCTGTATGAAATTTTCTTGGGTCAATTTGAAACGTAGAGTAATTTACTATTGATCCCTTAGCCAGACAAATTTTTTAGGACCAAGTAACATTTTCATCTGTTTTCTTTAAGTTCTTAAAGTTTCTCAACGAGGTAAGACAATTTGCATGCTTACTATATGGCAGTGTCATGGCGCCATGCGATCGATTTAAATGCAGCATTTTTATATTGGACTTGATTTCATACGGTGTCCTGTGTTTATCGTTGAACGCTTTTTTTCCCCAATCTTAAACATATGGTGTGCAAATATCTTTAACAAGCCGAGTTTAAGTTCCGTATCGAAAATTTGCGGACCAAGTCATGTTCCCTTCTGATTTATTGCCAAAGCCATGAAAAAGGGGAGAGTTTGAGGTTTAGATAATTTAAATCACGGACCGGGAAAAAAAGCTACGTAAAACATTTGTGTTAATTTTTACCGTTTTTTTCCCCGTTTTTTACCGTCGCATCAATATCTTTGACTAACTCTTATCGAGCGGGAAGGGAAGAAGTTCTGCTAGCTTAAGGTTTAAAAATGGCAACTATGCGAGTGAGCTCACTGATGCTACAACTGAAGGGATTTTTGAAGCCCCAATGTCAGCATGGTGGATGAATCTCTTAACGGTTGACAACAAAAAAATTGAAACATGATTCACGAAATTTCCTCTTCTAGACCAGCGAGCAATAAAGGGGATTTCTGATTCAAGCTTTTGGAGCTCTAGGAGCGGGCAAGTTTGATGAAAATCAACTAGCTTGCAGCTATTGTTGTGATTCATTGAATTCATTTTCCAGCTTGTGAATCTTTCCCCAACAAACACGCGTTTAGCAACTCTTGTTACCCTCAGGAAGCCCCACTAGCAAAGTGTAACTTGGAATAACTTGTAAAAAACAATCATTAACGCGAATTGTTTATTTCTAACTGTTGTGGTTGCTTACAGAGACAGCTTTGGATAGGTCTAATTGTTTTTGAAATACATGGAATCCAAATGGTTTATGCAAGATAACTAGTATTGTCGTTTGTTTTTATGTCACCTCATGAGAGATGACAAATACAGAAATGAGAAACACGAGTACTAGTTTTAGGGTATGAAGCATTGCCGTTTGTTTTTATGTCACCTCACGAGAGATGACAAATACAGAACTGAGAAACACGAGTACCAGTTTTAAGAGGACAAGAAAACGTTGTTGGTAAATTATAAGTACTTTGGACGCATCCTCTCTTAGGAACAGTGCCTTCTATTGATATTGCGCATGCGGGCTGTGCATCGCGCTATGGCAAAGCCTGCTCGCACGTGGTTGTTAAAACTGCGCTTACGCATTGATCACGTGAGAGACCGATATTTACTACATTTGAAGCATCTAAGATAGATAAGGCAGAAATACCTTTTGTTGAAAAATAATTTCTCCAGATGCAACTCTGTTGTAAGTCATTAATATGGGCCAATTGAATTACTATGCGCCTTAAGTCAGAGAGAATGTAATTTCTAAGTTAGAACCGTAACCTTTGGCGATGACTGCTTTTTTTAAAATTTCATTTCTTGAAAGGCTTTCATTGAACATGAAGTCAAAATGTAGTACAGCTGCAATTTGAAAATGTTGCAAAATTCGATCGTCAACTTTTACAATCGTTCATGGAAAGCTCGGTATTAAACCAAAATTGGTTGAGGTTCTAAATAAAGAAAAGAACTTTTTATAACATAGCGTGCGTGCTTGCCCTATATAAGTCCAATTGAGCCGCTATGAACAAAATCTTTAGTTACGTACGCCCGTGTGTAAATAAGATGACGTGATTTTTTCTACCTGGCTTCAGAGTTTCCGTCCTGTTAAGCTGCAGTGCAGTTTTCCTTCTCTTTGAAATATGGAAGAAACCAGCGAATAACTGCCCAATTTTTCAACCGGCATTGACCTTTTAGGTCCTGATCCAACAAGCAACAAAAATAAAGCCGAAGAAAACTCGCAAGTTGCACGTTTCGCAAATTTGTCGGAAGACCAGCTGCAGCAAATTTTGCCAATTTTGCTAATGTTTAGAGTTGCTCTCGGCTGCGCCTCGAGCTACTCTTACGCATTTTTTGTGCTCTCCAAACTTCCCAAGTGCATCCCTAACTCGATATACGCACGCTAAGCATGAAAAAATTCTTAAATCATTCACTCCATTGTACCTCCCTTTAAATCAAGGAGAGGTGATAAAAGTTTCGACTGGGTGAAAGTATCAAGAACGGTTCATGTCTGAACTACTTAACCATGAAAGGTATCACTTTTGCAATTGTAGACAGACCTTCCTTTCCCGGAATGCATCAAATCATTCTGAGAGGCGACTGAAAGTAAGTGGCAGAAGAATAGAGAGATGCGAGGCTGTGGAACTACGTAATTTCCTCTTTATGAACTCATCTTACAAAAGAGAAAGAATTCAAACGAACAAAAATTTCATTATTAAGCTTATCTAGTTTTAGATTTTAAAGGAAAAACATCGATGTAGTATAAGTATGTGTAGGCATCTTATTTCAGTACGAGAACAAATCGAAGAATATGAGTCCTTTGGGTAGAGATATCTGCACAAATTACACACTAAAATATCAATTGAGAAGTGGCCTCCCTGCAACGTAATAATGGCTGAAAATATTCAACAATGACCGTCTAGCTCATTGGAAAAGAGCAATATTTTAATGTCTTTATTTCCCGTCCACATCAAGCTCCAAAGATCGTTTACAATTACAAAAAGGCAAATTGGGAAGGGTTTCGCTCTGATCTTTCCAATGCCCCATGGGACAATATATTCTTAGAGAACAATCGGTTAAGAATATACGAAAGTCATATATTTATTAGAGAACAATGTTGAACAAATGTGGAATAAATGGAAAGAATTGTGCTTTGCTGCTGTTAAGAAAAACATCAATACACATCATTTGAAAAGAAAAAGAAACGTTGCTTGGATAACATCTGCAATTCGTCGCCTTTTTCACAAACGGAAACGCTTATGGAAAAAAGCTAAATCGTCTCAAATTCAATCTGACTGGGAAAAATATAAGCAGTGCAGAAACAAGGTCAAATCTGAAAAAAAAAGAGCTATTGGCACCATGTTCAGTCTCTTCAAAACAGTAGTAATCCTAAACGTTTCTGGACTTTCATAAAATCTAAGACGAAATCACGATCTATTCCACCTGAAGTATTTCTGGAGAACCAAAAGGCTTCAAACAGCCTCGGTAAATCACAGCTATTCAACAACTTCTTCTCATCGCTTTTTACAGAGAGTCCTGGTATTCCTTAGAAGTTACGTGACGATCTTCAACCCTTTACTGATCAAGTTATTTCAAGTCTACTTTGCTCTAAATCTGAGGTCGAGAAATTGCTCATTGGTTTAAACGTTATAAAAGCTCACGGTCCGGATGAGACATCAGCACGTATGCTTCGCGAGGCTGCACAGCTATATCATAGTCCTTGACAAATTTATTTAACTTTCTACTCCAATCTGGCACCTTGACTGTGGAATGGAATCTGCTCACGTCACTCCAATTTTCTAAAAGGGCCAAAAAGATCTCGTCAATAGTTATCGTCCTATCTCTCTTACGAGTCTGCCTGTAAAGACCCTGGAAAGACTGATATACAATCGCATTTTTCGATTTATTGAATCAAATAATCTACTTAGTAGTCATCAGTATGGCTTTCGTCCTGGCTTCTCCTGTACCTCTCAGTTATACACCTTTTCTATGAATGGGCTAAAGCATTAGATAAACGCCTCTCTACGATGTAATATTTCTGGACTTTGAAAAGGCCTTCGGCTCAGTTCCTCACGACCGTCTTCTACTCAAACTAGAACGCTTTGCCTTATCGGCTCTCTACTTTCCTGGCTATCCAATTTTCTCCTTGGTCGATCTCAACGTGTTGTAATCGGGGGCTGCCAATCTGACAAGGCGCCTGTCATATCTGGTGTTCCACAGGGGAGCATTCTTGCCCCCCCCCCCCCCCCCTGTGATTTATCCTGTAGGTCAATGACATCCCTGAATTTTTATCAAGTCCTGCAGACATGTTTGCTGATGATATGTTAATCTATAATTACTGCCCTCCATCTGAAACGTCCATCACTGCCCAGGAGAGTCTATATAAAGTCACTGATTGGTGTGGCTCGTGGCTTTTAGGAACAAATGCTGACAAATGCGAGTCCATGAAGTTTACCAGGTCTAGAACTCCCTCTCCGTGCAACTACACTATTACTACACTACTCACCCAAGTATCTACGAACACACAAACATCTTGGGGTGGTTCTTTCCGATGATTTATCTTGGAAACCCCACGTACTGTCTGTTGTTGCAAGATCGAACAGATTATTGGGCTTACTCAAGCGGACATTTGGATCTCACTCTAAGGCTCTTTTTACTGGTTATAAAGCCATGATCCGTCCAATACTCGAGTACGCCTGTCAAGCGTGGAATCCTCACCAAGCACATTTGATTGAAAAACTTGAATGCGTGCAAAGGAACGTTATAAGATGAATCATTGGTAAAGACACTCCTCATGAAGACCGACTGAAATCCTCGAAACTACCGACGCTAGTTCAGCGAAGAGAGTTTCTTAGTTTGGTTCAGCTTTTTAAGTTCATTAAAGGACACTGTAAACGCTAATGATTACATATCCTTCAGTAACAGGCAATCAAGAAAAAGTCATCAGGTTAAACTCTGTAAACCATTTTGCCCTACAGATATCTTTAAGTATTCTTTTTGACACAGAAATATTGACACGTGGAACAGTTTACCGTCATCACTTGTTGAACTTGACTCAATGAATGCTTTTAAGAAAGTTCTAAAATCAACATTATTCTACTAGGCCTATAATTACAAAATTAAATTATTCTATGTATTACACATCATTTAATTATCATTTCAAACATAATTCTTATATTAGATATGTCTTCTTTACTTAGATTTTATATTGATATAGATATATGCATGTATGTAAAATGTTTCAGTATGTATATGTATATTGCATAGTTTTAAATATTTATATCTGGGGTATAGTTTACAATGAGGATTAAGTTCCTCCCTTCTATAACCCTTTTTCAATAATAATATGTTATATGTTATTATTTAAATAAAGTTGTTATAAATAAATATAGTCATGTGTCTAAAGTGCAGTAGGAAGTGGTGTATATCCTTACTAGATAAAAAGAAGAACTATTTGATGCTTATGCAAAATGTCGTTATGACTCAGAACTTTTTTCAAAACATAAGGTCGTGCAATTAAGGTGCTACAAAAGGAGTTTGATTTCCTGCTGGGATGTAAATCTTTAGAGTGGCGTTTAACAGATCAATTCACCATTGATTCGTAAACTGGTGTGGTTATCTGATATACGACAATTACAGCAAAAATGAACAAAGAAGCAAACGTTCTAAGGTAATATATGAAAGCTTTACATCCTTAGGTTTTTAAACACCAGAATGTGTCAGTCAGGAGAAGTGTTAGATAGTTGGTACAGTTAGCTTCAAATTGTAGCTGTAAGCTTCTACACATGTGAATATATCGAAGCGAATGTACTTTTGAGTGTTTAAACAAAGTGCTTAAGGATTGCTGTATTTTTTTCCACTGCACAATTCAGATGGAAGTGGAACCAGTTATTAAGGAAGAGATTTTACTTTCACTACATTTGGCAACTAGGTCTTCGTTTAAGTTATGTTTTTTCGTATACGTGCCTGGCGGCAATAATTTTCCCCCTTTACATCGCCATACGTCTTTAAAAGCCTGAGAAACTGTCCATTTCGAAACTAGAAGTGCTGCGTTTTACCCCAAAATTTCCCACTGAATTAATAATTAAGGGGAATTTATGGACACAGTGCATGTGTTAAAATTACCTGTTCGTAGTTTTGTGAATGAAGAACGAAATTGTAAGGAGGCCGCACAAAACCCAGAAAAAAAAAGACGATGTCGAATGGCGTCAAGAACTTAATAGATAAAATAAAAGCTAAGTTTTCTGTTTGTCTCACGATGTAGTCACATGTGATGTAGATCGCGACGTTTCGACTGCATACTGCTAGTCTTCTTTAGGCGACAAGGTCTTATAAAGCATGATTCTCTGCTGTGATTAGTTGTTTTTCAACAGCTCTGATTGGTGCATTTCGATCCTTGCTGTTCACTCAGTGATTTGCTTCCCCGGCGGTCCGCTGTCGCACGGCTCTCCTGCTGTTGTGTTTTTTGATCGTGGGCATCCACGTTTCTGGAATTTCTATTCCACTATCCCTGTTGATGTTGTTAGGGTGAAGCCTCATATGAATTGCCTCTTTGACCCTGCGCGTGTAGTAATAGGGGTCACGATCAATAAACTTTATTTTTACTTTAAAGATACCATGATCTCGTTGTCTAAGATCGTCTCATTGCTGACGGTGGATACGAAGTGGGCTGAATTGGTCACTGTGTACTCTGACTTTCCTGTTAAAGGAGACAAGATGTTGGCTAAGTAAGCAGATAAATTATATGCAAAGGTGTTTACGCACTACACGATAGGTCTTAGCGGTACATCGACCATATGGATCTTTGGTAAACCGAAGATTCTAGGCGGCTGTTTGTGTCGGGGTCTGATCTTGTTGTAAACGAGCTCTGATTGATATCCGCTTCGCTTCAAGGTAAGCAGCTTTTCGGACAACTTACGGGTCAGACGGTCTTTCGGATCTCTGTGGAGGAGTTGGTACTGTCCGTTCTCAATAAGCGTAGACATCTTAGCTCGGTAGGTGTCGGTATCCATGACTACGCTAGTGCGCCCTTTGTCCGCTGGGAGGACCATAGTTTAAGCTGAAGTAGGAATTTGATGAGGGAAAAAATAATTTCAAATTTTCGAGGCAGTAAATAAGAATTTAATATACTTTTTTTGACTGTTTAATACCTGCTCGGTCATTTTATAAAAGATTAAAGGTTGCCTCACTTTAGTGAGTGTGGCACTTCTGAATTTAAAATGTTTGATAGACAGCCAAAAGAAATTCCATTAACTGCTGCAATTAACTTTAAATTGTCTACGTTAACCTTAAGATATTTGAAATCTTTCAACCGAGTAAGATTTGAGAGTGTGCCAACTGATCGCAATATGCTTAATGACGGCAACTTTTGCTCTTAAGCACAACTCAATCAGGACTTAAACTAATTATTCCAGAAATTGGGAAGCTGGCAAAAGATTCTTTTACGTTCATTATAACTTTAATGAGACACCTGACAGAGATAGGGCAGACATTAATCTTTGTTTAGAAATCGTTTTTCCAAATGTAACGGTGTGATAAGTCATTAATATGGCCTTACTGAATCATTATGCGCCTTAAAATCCGAGAAATTGTAATTTTCAGGATGGAACTGCTGCGTCTGACGTTAACTGACTCATTCAAATTCAACTCCATCAACGGCTTTCGTGAAATTGAAATGAAATTATCTGTCTTTGTTATGGACAAGCAGCGAAACAGCACAAAGCGATAAAAAAACCGGAAAAAAGTTTACAAGGTAAGACCCTCAAGTTTATCGATATGGGATATAAACTATTCAGCTCGCTTAGCCAAACTAGCATGAATTGTATGTCAAAAAGCAACGTGGAGCACGCTACAAGAGCAAAAAAGAAGGCTTTGGAAAAACACGAAGATGCAACATATACGATGTATGACAATTGGTAGCTCTAACATGGGGATATCTACTTGTTTAACTTCATTGTTCAGGATAAAAGTAAATCCATTCTTTGGCTCAAGCTTCTCGGGTTAGATTTTTCAAGGAGCCAAACCATAACTGTTTCTGTTTAGTTTTAGAAATTAGAAATGGTTTCACAGGTGGTGTCCGAAAAGAAAACCTTTCTTTGTTGAAGATGACTTAATACACAAAAGATTTGTCGCCGCGGTGTGTAAAGTTTTCAATAACGGGTTATGTCTAGAATCACTCAAAAAAGAAGTTAGAAAGAACAGAAAATTATCTTCGAGACTAAACCAATCTAGTTTTAAATTTAAAGGACGAAATAGACATGCTATAGGTAACTATCAGCTAATATTACCAAGAGTAAAAACCCGGAGACATGAGGGTCGTTTCAGCAGATATTTTTGCATAAAAAGCAGATCAAGATCTCGATTAAGGTGCTGCTTCCAAGAAATGTTATTCGCTGAAAATAGTCAACAACGATCATGTTTTCTAATTTCGAGAAGAAGTTGGCAATTCACTTTATCTTCTGGGATATACTAAAAACAGTAGTAAGGCCTTGCTTATCCAATGCACTTGACTATGGGGGAGATTTTTCATTGATGAAAAATAGAACTATTTGATGCTTAATCAAATTATAATTGCAAGTGAAGCGTATTGTTTTGTTTTCAAGACAAAACGTGGCGCAGTTAGGCTACCAAAAAATGAAATTTCTCGCCGCGATGGAAAATTTCTAGAAAGCCACATGTCATATTACAGATCGATTTGCTATTGATTCGTGAACGGGTGTGGTTTTTTCGTACGCGCTCACAACAAACAAATGGACAAAAATTTCTAAACATAAATGAAAACTGAACATAACTTTGGACTTTTCCATTTTTGCCTGGCGATAGTTAACTTAATTTGACTCTCTTTTGATGGCTAAGAATTAAACACTTGGAAAAGTCAGCTACAAGAAATGATAGCGTATTGGCGCAGTTAACTTCAAATATGAATGTATTCAAGAGAATAAAAATTTGAGTGTTTCAACTTATTGCAGAATGCCTAATGCGTACGATGTTTCTCTCTCAGCAAGTTGAACGAATCGCTTTAGAGAGGAAGAATATGGCAATCATTGTGGATTTTCATTTATTATCACCACATTTTGGCATCTAAGAAAGATGGGGCAGACATAACTTTTCATTAGAACAAATTTTTCGTTACACATTTATAACAGCAATAATTTCCCTTAGTGATCTTCCTGCATCGTAAGTCGGAGAAATTGTAGAATTTTATGGTAATGGCTGCGTTTTACTTGATATGAATCATTAAATAGATAATGGAAACTCAATACATCGAGGGGAAATTATGGACATGAACCAAAATTTATTGTGTAGGATTTTGTGAATGGAAAACAAAATTTGCGAGGATCGCGCCACACGGTGGTGTGTAACGTACTTACAAGACAAGACCCTAAAGTTGATCACAATTATAGGTCATGAACAATTTTGTGCCTGCTCAGTCTGAGTTTTTGTGCCAAAAGGAACGTGAAGCACGTTACAAAAGCAAAAGGGGAGAACTAGAAAAAACAGAAAGATACAAAATTTTGCACACGGTCTAACAATTTTCACCCTCAACACGATCTCCGCCAGGAAATGATATTTCATAATCATTCAGGAAAAGCTCCATATTAAACCGGAACTTGTAAAGCAGGAACGTCAAAGGAAAGGACATGATTATACATTTTAAGTTACTTCCTTTTAAGTCACCAGTGGTGATAAAAGTTAAAACTGCGTGAAGGTTCCACGAACGGAGTATGTCTGGAATTACTTAATGATGTAGATATTTTAGAGCAGCCTTCCTCTGACGTATCGCTCTTATTAAGTCATCCCAGAGAGGCAACTAGAAACAAATGTCAGTAGAATGGAGAAATATGTGGCTGTCAAAGTGCGTAATCTCCTCTTTATGAATTTGACTTTCATGAGAAGGGAATAGACATACTAGAGGTAAATATAAGCATCTAATTTTAATGAAAGTAAAAATCGGAAGACACGAGGGTCGTTTTGTGAGAAACGTTTGCATAAATGAGAAATAAAGGTCCCAGTTGAGGAGTTGCTTCTCTGCAACGTAATAATGGCTGCAAATAGAAAACGGTAGTCATGTGCTTTTAATTTCAAAAGGAAGTTGATAATCTATTGTTTAGTCTAGAATATTCCTAACAGCAGCATGTCCGTGTGTATTCAACGCACTTGACAGCGGGAGAGATTTTTCGTTAATAGTGTGCTGGACTATTCACTTCAGTTAGTTTAAAACGCAAAACGGGAATATTTAGGCTTCTAAGTTACGGGAGCTCATTTTCTGGTCATTGACACCTAGAAACCAAGGGGTGCCGTCATGACGAGGATCTATTTCAGAAGTCAACGGCTCTTGTAGAAGACGCATTAATCCATGCTAACAGTCTGTCACACTATGGGGAAGTCACTGCTAAATATGAGTAGCCTACGCTACCTCAAACAACTTGAAATTCCTTATTTGGGTAAGGCTGGTCTAGCTTGAATTAACCAAGCTAGTTAAACCAAGGTACGGAAACGAGTCAAGATCAAAAACCGTTGTTCCACAGAGTCTGAAATCCCTGAAGCCTAAACTGTTCGATACCAGATTCCCATCCAAGACGAACAACCATACAAAACGCCCAGGAAAGACCCACCCCCCCCCCCTTGCAAACATCTCTTAATTCTACTTTATATCATGCAAGTGTGCTTCCCCCCACCTGGTCGCTCTAGAAAGCCACAACCATCTGTTACGCTGGATGTGGATTACATGTAGCAGATTATCGCAGCAAATTAAATTAAGCAGATCAATCAGATCATCACCATGGACTTAATCAGCGGCTCTAACCAGATGTGCATTCCATGCGGCTTCATAAAGTACTATGGGGTTGCGATGCAATTTTTGAAAGAAATTGATTTTCTTTATCCAAACGTCGCCTATAGTATAAGCAATTTTGTATGTAAGTGCACACTCCACCGCCACCTCGATTTAGTCCATCCATCCTTTAAGTGGTTTTTTCATCCATCTTTTCATTCATTCTCTCATCACTCCATTCTTCCATCAAGCTTTCCAACCATCTTTCCATTCATCCAGTTATTCTTTCATTCATTTTTTATTTCTGCATCCCTTAATCTTTCCACTATTTAAACTGGTCATCTATTTATCAGTCCAACAACCTCTCCATCAATTCATTTACCCATCCATCTCTTTCATGTACTCGTCCATTTATCAACTGTTTGAACCACACGTTTTTATTGTTCTTCTTTCTACCTGGTTTTGTTTCGGTCAAGTGTGTTCACAACGACCGAAGCAACGAGGCAACAATTAACAAATAGAGAAGCCTTGACTGTGCTCTGTTCTGTTTTAAAGCGCGCAGGAAGCGGCTAGAGTATTCAAGAAATATAGGGAGAAACACGAGACCTAGTCGGTGTTTCTCCCCACTTCTTGAGTGCTCTAGCCGCTTCCTAAGTGCTTTAAAACAGAACAGAGCAGAGTCAAGGCTGCTCTATTTGTTTTATAATAAAGCATCCGTTAAATTTCCCAAGCAAACTCCCAAGCATTACCTTCAATTTTCAAAACAAACTTTATTTCCAAAGCGAACAACAGTGTCGTCAGCATGCTCTCTACTCTCATAAAGCACGCTACAATAAGCCAATCAGAATCCCTGTTAGAATGGTTCAAATAATCTGATTGGCTGTACAGGACTAAAGCTGTCAAAAATGTCAAGCCATCAAAGTTCAAAAACCATCAAAGTTCACATTCTACAATAGTTTAAAAACTTGAATAGTTCGGCAGGTCGAATTTAACACTTCTGCCTGAAGTTTTTTAGTCTCTAATACAAAATCTGAAAGTGAAATGCTAAGTGAAACTCGGCAGAATTGTGACTCATAAAAAACACGCAAGTTTTTTCACATGACAAGTAGAAAACAAGCAGTTCAAGGCGGGTGTTTTATGAGTGAACTTCAGCCGAATTCACCGAAACATAAAGATCACTCGGGATGACAGCGCCGTGACACTTGGCTGCAGTGACTGATGTGGCCTTCCACTCAATACATCGGAAAGGATATCAGAGCGAGCTCTAATTTTTTCACTCGAAGGGCGGCCGATGTAGTTCCTGAGGCTTGCTTCACTGCGATGACCAAAGATCGCCATGATGAGCGAGCCGCTGTGGACCTCAGCGTGATCGCACTTGCTCTGACAGTATGAATTAGCATGAATTTTAACAGTTATGCCAGTTTGGTGATATTTTTCATCATTACTGTTTTGTTCTGTTTTGTTTTTGATTACGAAACTTCACTTGCTATACGAGTGTTAGCTGTGTTTGATTTTTATTACAGTACATAAGCTTGCCATCTAACTAAGCATGAAAACCTCTAAAACTCGGACCGTCCATTTCGTTTTCTCCTTAAGGTTTTCGTCTCTGCTCACGTTATAATAACGTAAATTACGGCGCCTGGCCTTTTTAAAAACCTTTGTTTGGTTCTTCTGTTGCTACTTGCCGGCTCGGTTGTTCCGAAATTTCACTTTCAATTAACGAAAAGAAGCCAGAGAGAAGTCCCGGAAAAGGTCAAACATAGTACAATTTGGCAGATGGCGTGACAGCTTTAGCTCAGCTCTTTGCTCTATACCCTCATAGAGCACGCTCTTTCAACCGATGACAGCACGCGTTATATCCGAAATTTATTATAAAACGTAATATTAAACAGAGAAATTATCGTTTTCATTCACCTAAATTTTTTTCTTTTCACAGTAATTAGGTTTGCGATGATACCTTTGCTTCGTGGTACATCGTTTCTTATTATTTGGTTGCTTACGAGGAATCATCAGGGTACCTCTGCTACACAAGGTTGGCTTACTTTTCTGATTTGTTTTCAGTTTCTACCAGTAACATTAAGGTTATTTTCTTATCACTATCCAAAGAAAATTTGTGCTAAGTGCTGAGCCACATATGTATCGCCATGTTAACTTTAGAGAGAACAGAAGAGCCTCTAAAACAAGTCTGCGAATCGAATTTTAAACAAATAATATTGGAGGATTTAAAAATCGTGAACATATTTCAAGATTCATATTGCTTTTGTCAAAGAAAAGATTTGGAAAAGATTCATGGGTTTCTGAGATTTGACTCGAGCAAGTTTTGCCTATTTCTTTGAGAGTTGATGAAAAATCATTTGTTTAAACATGATCAAGCTAACGCTAACCAGCGGTATTTTTCTTAGTGAATGCGCTACGGGCTTCGCGTTGTCTTTCCTCGAGTTTATGAAAAAGCATCTGTTTCCGTTGTCTTTTCTCAAAAATCACACAAGTCACATCATCCATCGACTGATAGTTCTCGTTGAAATTAGAGGTAAGGAGGAAATCCAGAAAAGAAGAACTGAAAAAGTAGGAAATATGGATAAAATTAATTCACTTTTAACTTGATTATGCAATTAACCAATGCGGCTTAACACATAACATGACAGGAGTTATTGAAAACTGATGTCCACGGACGTGAACTATTTTAAATCATATTTTCCCTTCTTGTTTAAACCTTATTAATAGTATACAAAACACGTCCAATAGATTATTTGTTGTTCTTTTAGGTTGTGGTTCCTTGAGAAACAACTCACTACAGAGTCCTGGATATCCAAACAAGTACCCAAGAAATATGGATTGTGTATATCAGATTGCCATTCCTCAAGGCATGGCTATGAGGATTTATTTCGAAAAGTTTGAGCTGGAGGATTCGTTGGAATGCCGGTTTGTAATGTTTTAACTCGTCTAGTTGATCGATATAACTTTATTTAGAACCAGGCACTTGATTCTTTCAAGTTTGACTCTTTTTATAGGAGCTATGACAAACAGTTAACGATTTGTGCCTCCGGAAACAGGCAATTTCGTTTCATGAGAATAGCAACGTTTTCCGAGGCACAGCAGAGGAAAACATTGAAATTTAAGAGAAAATTGCTATTTGTTGATTAGGTCAGACAAGGGGCATTTTCTCTTTCTCACACCTGAGGAGACTTTTGGTATTTAAAAAGGCCTGATTAGTTTGATCCTACACAGCTAAAAGTTGCGTAGCAACGAAAGGTTATGTTTAGATTCATAAACAGGAAACCGCAATTTCCCTCGAAAAATTAAAGATTAGGCTCAACTTCATTTTAAAGTTTTACAAAACTTCGAAAATAAACGTGAAATTAATCCTTAATTGCACATTCGTTCACGCAATTGCATCTACAAGTTGTCAATTTATTGGTGAATTAAATGTCAGCGCATAAGAGCGCAAGACGCTGCAATGCTGAAAATTTGTATTTTACTGTTTTGTTTGTTTGTTGTCTTTTATAATCATTTGGTTTCTCAAGACCGGCAACTTCTTGTTGAGAAAAATCAACAAAACGTGATGCAATGTTGCCCTCACGGAGACTTTTAACCGGAAACAGTTTCATAATGTCATCGCATGTCCCCCACAGTATGCAATGAGGGCCTGCACTGATGGGATTCAATTTCAAGACTTGCATATTCTCATACATTCAACCGCAGACAGATCACACTATGTGATCGTGGTTAATAATTGTTGACGTGAGACGAACGAAATCTAATATGGTTATGGATAAAGCTCTGAAAACTGCGTATCTAAATTATATCTGAGTCCGAATATCTGAATAAAGTTAAATGAAATGTTCATAGACGAATTTATGATATTTTGTAGCCTTTATGGGCCATTTGAAGCATCTTTTTACAAAATTACTTTTGGCCGGAGGCCGCTTGGAGAAGAAGGGGAGACAAGGCTTGCAACTTGATGGCCGCCAGTTATGACCTCCTCCACTCTAAACTGGAGCTAACGCCAAACTACAGAAAATTAGTAACGATTCTTGATCGATGAGGTTTTTCTATCTTTTCACCGAGTTTGAGCGTCATCCCTCCAACGTTTTCCAAGAAAATTGATCCTGAAATGAGGAGTATAGCCTTCTTTAATATGATTGGTGCCAAATTCAGCGACCAAAGGAATTTGAAGCATGCAGACCGTACCGATTTACGTTACCAATCAGCGCTTGACTTAGTTTTGAACCGCGATGGGCTTTTACGGGAAGTTGCTGCATCAGGGCAACATCTCATCGATCAACAACCATCGCTAATTAGGAGAGATTTTCTGTGGTTTAAAATTAATTCCGGTAGGAGTGGAGGATGTCGTAGCTAACGGCCACCAAGTTGCAAGCCTTGTCTGCCCCTCCTATCGCAACGTCCTCCGGTCGTAAACACATTCGTTAAAAGACGTTTGAAACGGCCCATGAAGGCTAAAAACATCAGTAATGGGATGATTAACATTTTATTTCACTTTATTGAAATATAAATATTGCATTTCTAGATATGCAATTTTCAGAGCTATACTCATAACTGTCAAAGATTTTGTGCATCTCATGTCGACAAATATTAACCACGAACACAAAGTGTGGTCTGCCTGTGATTCAACCTCAATTTCTCAATCAATCTTCATGTTATCGACACTTCACCTTAGTTCGTCATTTCCTTTACCTTGTTTTTCCACATTTCAAACTAGACCATACGCAAGATTTGGAGAAACAAACCAGATTGCTGCACGTGTAGATATCCAATCGGATCTAAAGTTTCTTACATCTGGACAGCTGTTTCCGCGATTAGCGAGAGCAATGAACACGTCAAAATAATAGGCATATTTACAACATAAAAGTGTAGTAAACCTTACGGGGAGAAAATAACGAGTAACTCTTTAAAGTGTATCGTTTTACTTCTCCTTATCTTACAGTTTTGACTATGTAGAGATTTTTAACCAGAAGTACTGTGGAGAGAAGACTGGAACAACGATGGAAATAAGAGGAGGCTACGCCGTGATAAAATTTCATTCAGCTTCAGATATTCAGAGAGGAAGATTCTCGCTACTGTTTACTTCTATCTTACCAAGTGTGTACAATGAGCTTTTATACTTTTTACTTATAAAAAAACTAGTAATAGTTTTCATTGTATCTGGCTGGTAATGATATAATAACTTTTTATAGCCTTCTAGGAGTTTTTTTTGCCCATGTGTCAGAAAATCGAGAAGGTATCATAGAATTCGCGTAAAGTCGTATCGGAAAATATCAAAATTTTGTTCTCAACTTAAGGCAACTAAAAGTTTCAGAGCCTCAATCTGTATATATCGAATATGGTGCCAACGACGAAAGGAGTCACATCACCAATTTCCCTCCCTTTTTCTCATAATTAGCTTTTGCTTTGTAAAGACCGACAATGTAGTATGTTTCCGCTGGAGGCTATCACAAGAAAGAAAGTTGGAATTACCGCAATTAAAAATTGAAGTGAGCTGCTCTGACCTTGCTTTGCGTTTAGAGACTGAAATTGGCAGAAAACACCGGGAACATAATCGAACGAGCAGTAATTTGTTATTTTACCCTTTAAATGCTCTAAATTCCCACTAAAAACTTATTCTAGTAACTGATTAAGACTTATCTGGGATTTTACTAGAGGAACTTTTGCCTATTTCTTTGAGGGTTAATAAAAATTATGGGTTTAAGTATGATCACGCCAGCATTAATCAGCGGTATTTTGCTTAGTGCATGCACCGCGGGCTCCGTGTTGTCTTACCTTGACTTTTATCAAAAGTCACACGAGTCACATCATCCATCGACTGATAGTTCTAGTTGAAAATAGGGGTAAGGAGGAAATCCTGAAAAGACGAGCCGAAAAAAGGAGAAAACTTTATTTATGATTGAGTTATTCACAATTTGGTTATGCAATTAACCAATGCAGCCCAGCACATAACATGGCAATAGTTGTCGACAACTGATGTCCACAGACGTAAAGTCTTTTTAATCATATTTCCCCTTCTTGTTTAAACCTTATTAGTAGCATTCAAAATATGTCCAAGGGATTATTTGTTGTTCTTATAGGTTGTGGATCCTTGAGAAACAACTCACTACAGAGTCCTGGATATCCAGACAAGTACCCAACTGATATGGATTGTGTATATCAGATTGCCATTCCTCAAGGCATGGCTATGAGAATGTCTTTCGAATATTTTGAGTTGGAGGATTCATTGGCATGCAGGTTTGTAATGTTTTAACTCGTCTGGTTGATGCAACTTTATTTAAGGCCACTGGATTCTTTCAAGTTTGACTCTCTTCTAGGAGCTATAGGAAACAGGTAATGATTGGTGCCTCCGGAAACAGCTCTTTCGTTTCCCGAGAATCGCAACGTTTTCCAAGGCAAAGGAGAGGGAAATTCCATACTTGTTGATTGAATGAGACAAGGGGCATTTTTTCTTTATCACAAAGAAACTTTTGGTAATCAAGCAGGCTTGATGATTTTGATCCTAATTGGTGAAGAGTTGCGTAGCAACTAAAAGTTGATGCTTACATTCATAAACAGGAAACTGCTATTACCCTCGAAAAATTAAAGATTAGTCTCACTTGCATTTTCAAAGTTTTACAAGACTTTGACAATAAGCGTGAAAGTAATTCTTAATTGCCCATGGATCTACAAATTGTAAATTTTTTGGTGAACTACATGTCAGCGCATAAGAGCGCAAGATACAATAATGCTGAAAATTTTTATAGTACCAACCAAATCGGTCTAAAATTAAATCTCCAAACTTCAGAGAAAAAAAATTGGTAAATTCCTATAGTTACGCCTTTTTTTTCCTTGCACTGGGATAAAATTAACGAGGAGTTTGTTTTATTTGTCTGTTGAAACTTATCAAAATCTTTGTCTTTTCAGGGTATCTTTTTCCACAGAAAGCTTTTGATAGTTTTTGTATTTTATTGCTTGTTTGTTTGTTGTCTGATGTAATCTTTTGGTTTCTCAAGACCGCCAATTTCTTGTCAAAAAAAGACTTTTGCCTGAAAAAGTCTCATTGTGTCATTGCCGGCATATCACATTTCTAACTGGACCATACTCAAGGCTCGGAGAAACAAACCAGACTACTTCACAACATTGAGCTGATCGAATCGGATTTAAGATTTCCCACATCTGGACAACGTTTTGTGCGATGACCTAGGGCAAAACAACACGTCAAAATAATAGGGCATATTTAGAACATAAAACTGTAGTAAACCTGACGGAGGGAAAATAAAGAATTACTCTTTAAATAGTGTAGTCTTACTTGTCTCTATCTTACAGTTTTGACTATGTAGAGATTTTTAACCAGAAGTACTGTGGAGAGAAGACTGGAACAACAATTGAAATAAGTGGAGACTATGCCGTGATAAGATTTTATTCAGACTCAAGTGTTCAGAAAGGAGGATTCTCGCTGCTGTTCTCTACTATCTCACCAAGTATGTACAACGGACTTTATCCTATTTTATCATAATAAAAGTAACAATAAATATCTGCCCCTGCCAGGCAACGATATGATTTTTTATTGCCTCCATAGGGTGTCTGGCATAGATGCCAGAAACCGAGGAGGCATCATAGAAGTCGCCTATAATCATATCGGGAAATTTCTAAAGTTTTGCGCGCTTACTGGTATTGAGTAAATTGTTGCTAGGATCGCTATGTTTTGTGGGAAATTGTTTCAACCACGATGTCTCTACGCTTCCTTCGAGTCGCTTTTAGATAGTTTGCAGAGGTGAATATTATCCTTTCATGTATCATCTTTAATGCAAAAGTCATTTAACATTACCACTGTAGAATTATGAAAGACCATCCAATGACATGAGAAAATTTCCTTTAAACCTGTCCGAGTTTATTTCTATGATAAAAATCTTTTATCATTAAAATGCAAGGACAGATGTGGTGGGAACTTTAACTAGTTGTAGAAGAAATTCTAACAAGTTTGTAGGTGATTTTTTCATGTAGCTTGGAGTTAACGATGAAATGTTATAAAATAGCTGTGCAGTAACAGAAAAGCTTTCCAGGTGATCTTAAGTAATTTTGGCAAGCGTGAGGTTACTGCTTTTGCTTTGGAAGTCGAAGAAGCCCCCGAAAGTACTAAGGAATCTTGCTTGTCTTCAATAAAAGAATTTGCTGAATTTGGCACCGATCATATTAAAGAAGGCTATACTCCTCATTTCAGGGTCGATTTTCTTGGAAAACGTTGGAGGGATGACGCTCAAACTCAGTGAAAAGATAGAAAAACACCTCATCGATCAAGAATCGTTACTAATTGGAAGATATTTTCTGTAGTTTGGCGTTAGCTCCAGTTTAGACATTCAGGGGCGGTTATTTACATGAGGTCTAACCCAAAGCACGGTTTTACGCAATCAATGAGCCTCAGGCCCTCTCTATATGAAGGTTTATTTAACTTAAATGACGTTTCGCTGTTAGCTTTCGGTTCTCTTGACACTGTTTGCAAAAAAAATGTTCACATAAAAGGTTCAGAAACATTGAGGATATTATAGAACGCAGTTTTGTTTAACGATGGTTGAACTTTGTTCACATAATAAGCCTTTAGTGTCCAGTTTCATGTTTGTTATGATGCATACCGTTAGTAACAGATGGTAATTCATAACAGTTGCACTTCTGCATATGTTTTTGAATTGGTTTGCATGTGTTGCCTTTCAATTGAAAAGAGCCATTGGCTTCTACGGAAAGGTTTTTCCAAAGCATCGAATTTTACAACTGTTACACTGTAATATATATGATTATGGATTAGACGCATTTATTTCCTTCATTCCCTGTTGTTACATATGTGCTTATCTGTCTGAAAAAGAAACCAAATGTTTTCAGGCCTTTGAAGTAAATCAAAGGGAAAAAAGGGCAGCAACAGCGAGGTTGCGGTCTATGTACGAAACGATCTTGCCGTAACGAGAAGGGACGACCTTGGACCTTAAAGAAACTGTGGTGCTGCGTTGGTGGAGGAGTACAACTAGATAGTTTGGTTTTATCAGTCGAAAGTAAAGGGGGATTCTGCGGCACTAACCTCAATCTACTACTTCCATGAAGATCATTGTCTTTCATACTTCTGCGATCTATGAAAAGACCGAATCTGTTTCCAACATAAAATTCTGTTGCATTCATCGTGCTGTTTTCCTTTCCAAATCCTCTGAAGACCTCTTCCCACATATCTCTTGTCATCATTCCTTGACTGTAGACCTTATTTGGGATGTCTTCTCGCTGTCTCTAACACCAGCGACATATGGCTTGTAAAAAAGAAGAAGAAGAAGAAGAAGTACCTTCATTAACCTCCTTGGAACACTGATGCTCTCATTGATGATTGTGTCTGATCCCCCCTCTACTGAGATTGTCTTGAGATGAATGACGTGCTCGCACATGAGTCTCTTTCCATTTTCGTAGTCAGACAAGGCCTGATTAATTAATCAATAACTTGATTATGCAATTAACCAATGCGGCTTAAGATATAACATGACAGTGGTTGTTGACAACTGATGTCCACAGACGTGAACTATCTTTTGTCATATTTTCCCTTCTTGTTTAAGCCTTTTTATTAGTATTCAAAACATGTCCAAGAAATTATTTGTTGTTCTTATAGGTTGTGGTTCCTTGAGAAACAACTCACTACAGAGTCCTGGATATCCGTACAATTACCCAAATATGGATTGTGTATATCAGATTGCCATTCCTCAAGGCATGGCTATAAGGATGCATTTCGAATATTTTGAGCTGGAGGATTCGTCGGAATGCCGGTTTGTAATGTTTTGACTTGTCTGGCTGATCGATATAACTTTATTTAGTACCACTTCACTCTTTCAAGTTTGACTCTTTTTATAGGAGCTATAACAAACAGTTAACGATTTGTGCTTCCCGAAAATCTCAACGTTTTTCTAGGGCAGAATAGAGAGAAGCATTGAAATTTAAAGGAATATTACTATTTTTTGATTGGGTGGGTAGCAACGAATGGTTGATGTTTTGATTAATAAACAGGAAACCGCAATTGCCCTCGACAAATTAAAGGTTAGTCTCAATTGCATTTTTAAAGTTTTACAAAACTTCGAATATAAGCCTGAAATTAATCCTTCATTGCACACAGGCCTAATGAATTGCATCTAGAGATTGGAAATCCATTAGTGAATGAAATGTCAGCGCATAAGAGCACAAGATACTACAATGCTGAAAATTTTTATAATGCTAACCATATGCTAAAATTTAATGTCCAAAAAAACAAAAAAGTTGATTAACATTTTATTCAACTTTATTAAGATATTCAGAGCAAGAGGTAATCAAAACATGCAATTTTCAGAGCTTTATTCGTAACCCTCAAAAGTTTTGTTCGTCTCGTGGCAACAGTTGCTAACCACGAACACATAGTGTGGTCTGCCTGTGATTCAACCTCGATTTCTCAATCAATTTTCATGTTATCGACACTTCACCTTAGTTCGTCATTTCCTCTACCTTGTTTGTCTACAATAACAAACAAAGAGGGAAATTTTTTCGAAATGTCTTTTTCAAAACTGTTACTCACATTTTCAACTGGATCATACACAAGGTTCGGAGAAACAAACCAGATTGCTGCACAACGTGTAGCCATCCAATTGGATCTAAGGTTTCTTACATCTGGACAGTGCTATGCGATTACCTAAGGCAAATGAACTCGTCAAAATAATACGACATGTATTTAGAACATGAGAGTGTAGTAAACCTTACGGGGAGAAAACAACGAATAACTATTTAAAGTGTATCGTTTTACTTGTCTCTCTCTTACAGTTTTGACTATGTAGAGATTTTTAACCAGAAATACTGTGGAAAGATGACTGGAACAACAATTGAAATAAGTGGAGACTATGCCGTGATAAGATTTCATTCAGACTCAAGTGTTCAAGGAGGATTCTCGCTGCTGTTCTCTACTGTGTTATCAAGTGTGTAAAATGAGCTTATACTTTTTAATTATAATAAAACTAAATATAATTCTCGATATATCTGCCCTAACTGATAATGATATAGAAACTTTTTAGAGCCTCCGAGGGGTTTTCCTGCCAAAATGCCAGAAAACTGAGAAGGTATCATAGTAGTCGCGTATAGTTGTATCGGGAAATATCCAACTTTTTTTCTCAACTCAAGGCAACTAAAAGTTTCCGAGCCTCAATCTGCATATATCGAATATGGTGTCAACGACGATAGGAGTCGCATCACAAATTTCTCTCCTTTTTTTTTGCTCATAATTATCTATTTATTTTGTAAAGACCGACAATGTGGTATGTTTCTACTGGAAACTTTGCTACCGCAAGAAAGAAATTTGGAATTACCGCAAGTCAAAATTAAAGTGAGCTGCTCTGACCTTCTTTTGCGTTTAGAGACTGAAACTGGCAGAAAACGCTGGGAACATAATCGGACGAGCAGTAATTTGTTATAGTTCCCTTTGAAAATCTGAATCAAATGTCCCTTATTGCAAAATGCTCCGAATCCCCACCAATTACTTATTCTAGTTACTGATTTCAGACTTATCCGAGATTTTGCTACAGGAATTTTTGCCTATTTCTTTAAGAGATGATAAAAATTATTTGTTTAAGTACGATCAAGCCAGCAATAACCAGCGGTATTTTGCTTAGTGTATGCACAGCGGGCTCCGTGTTGTTTTTCATCGAGTTTGTGAACAAGCATCTTTTCCATTGCCTTTTACCAAAAGTCACACGAGTCACATCATCCATCGACTGATAGTTCTGGTTGAAAGTAGGGGTAAGGAGGAAATCCAGAAAGGACGAGCCGAAAAAAGTAGAAAACTTGGATAAAATTCATTATTCACAACTTGATTATGCAATTAACTAATGCGGCTCAACACATAACATGGCAGTAGTTTTTGACATCTGATGTCCACAGACATAAACTCTTTTTAATCATATTTTCACTTCTTGTATATTATTTCACTTTTTAGTAGCATTCAAAACATTTCCAAGGGATTATTTGTTTTTCTTATAGGTTGTGGTTCCTTGAAAAACAATTCACTACAGAGTCCTGGATATCCAAACAAGTACCCAAGAAATATGAATTGTATATATCAGATTGTCATTCCTCAAGGCATGGCTACAAGAATGTATTTCGAATATTTTGAGCTAGAGGATTCGTGGGAATGCCGGTTTGTAACGTTTTGACTTATCTGATTGATCGATGTAACTTTATTTAGTACCACTCGACTCTTTCAAGTTTGACTCTTTTTACAGGAGCTGTAACAAACAGTTAACGATTTATGCCTCCCGAAACAAATAATCTCGTTTCCCGAGAATCTCAATGTTTTTCTAAGGCGGAGCAGAGGAAAACATTGAAATTTAAGATAAAACTCCTATTTGTCGATTGCGTGAGACAGACTTTTGGTAATCAAAAAGGCCTGATTAATTTGATCTTAATTGGTGAAGAGTTTGGTAGCCACGAAAGGTTGAATCTGTTCCTCACATTTCAAACTGGACCATATGCAAGGTTCGGATTTAAGATTTCCCACATTTTGTTTGTGCAATTACTGAGGGCAAGAGGACATAATAGGGCATATTTAAAACATGAACTTGTCGTAAACGGGGGGGAAAACAACGAATAACTATTTAAAGTGTATCGTTTTACTTGTCTCTCTCTTACAGTTTTGATTATGTAGAGATTTTTAACCAGAAGTACTGTGGAGAGAAGACTGGAACAACAATTGAAATTAGTGGAGACTACGCCGTGATAAGATTTCATTCAGACTCAATTGTTCAGGGAGGGGGATTCTCGCTTCTGTTCACTACTGTGTTACCAAGTGTGTAAAATGAGCTTTTTATATTTTTTAATTATAATAAAATAAGTTATAAATATATGTCCCTGCCTTTATTGATATTATTTTTTCATGGCCCTAGATGCCAGAAAAACGAGGAGGCATCGTAATTGTCGCCTATAGTCGTATCGGGATAATATTTTAATTTTGCGCACTTACTAGTAACGGGTAGATTCCTATGAGGATATCGTTAGGTGTTATGGGAAATATTTTCAACCGCAATGTTTCTGCGCTTCTTTTTGTGTCGCAGGTGAATATTATCCTTTCAGGTATCACCTTGAATGGAAAAGTCGTTTAACACTCTGACTTCCAAAATTATGTATCAGACCATACAATACGAGATATGAAAAAATTTCTTTCAAAACCTGTCCAGCTGCTTTTGCTTCAGAAGTCGAAGAGGCCTCCGGAAGTACCAATCAATCTTGCTCGCCTCCGAAGTATTTGCATTCATAAAAGCATGATCAGTCAGTATAAGATGACGTAATTTTTTTCAATCCAGTGCCTCAGGCTTTCTCTTAAAGAGGGTTGATTCAATTAAATAAATTTCCTTTCACTGTTGGCTTTTAGGGCTCCTATTGATAACAGATATGCTTTTAAGTATTCTGAAGGGATTACCCTAGTTAAATAAAGATTTGCTACTGCTACTGCTTTCGGTTCACTTGACACTGTTCGCAAAAATAAATGTTCAGATAAAAGGTTCAGCTGATGTGAAGATTATTGGGACCCGGTTGTGTTAAACAACGGTTGAACTTTGTTGAAATAAAATGTTTGTTGTCACACATGCCATTAGCAACAGACGGCAATTCTCATAAAAGATGCTCTTGTAGATATTATGTTAAATTGGTTTGCATGTTTTGCCTCTCCATTGAAAAGAAACATTGACCTCTACGCAACAGTTATTCAGAAGCATCGAATTTTACTATTGTTACACTGCGATATGTATGATTGTGGATTAGACGCATTTATTTTCTTCTTTCCTTGTTGTTACATACAGGATATGGGTTTATCTATCGGAAAAGAGAAAAACAAACTATTCTCAGGCCTCTGAAGTTAATCACTCTATAAAATTAAAACACACTTTCAGCCCAGTAATGGATGTGGGTTAATTAAATACAAAGAATGCTTATCCTTTTAACTGGTTATCATAATAATTAATTTTTTCAAAGAATTGTCATTGTACCTAGCAGATTATTGGGTTAGGTGTGTCGTTCTCGTTCATGATTTGTGTTTGACAAATGAAAGTAATAATAATGATAATATTGATAACAACCATAATGATAATAACAATAAAAACAATAGTAATAACAATAATAATAATAATAATAATAATAATAATAACATAGCGCTTTATCTGACAGCTCATGCGGACACTTTATAACACTTTTCAGGGGACTTTGGCTAGACTGCATCGAGCAGTTAACAATATTTTTTTCTTGAGAATGCCCCCAATTTCGAAATATTTTTTGAATAATGTCCTTTATCGAAAAGAGTCTATCCAGTACAGTTTAATGAGTTTTTCTTCCAAAGAGATCAATGTCATGAAAGATATTCGCCTCTATAAATTCTGTAGGAGCAACACTAAGCAAAGCGTAGACAAGTCGTGGTTAAAAATTACCCATAACACATTGCGATCCTCTTAAGTCAATACCCGATACTACTAAGCGTGCATAACTGACGCAGAGTCGATCGATACGGTTTAGATTGCCTAGTATATTTAAACCAGGATAGTTTTGCCCACTGAATGAACATTCTGGCAACTACTATGATGCGTTCTTGGAAATCTGGCCTCTGAATTAGACGCCCTGT
>NC_142672.1:19368700-19393700 GCF_964200805.1 Pocillopora damicornis
TTAGCTGCTGCTAAAGCACCACCAGCTCTCAAGGAATGAGTGCTAAATAGAGAAATATCTCGAACAATCCCCTCAAAGCTAGATTTGAAGCAATCCCTCATACAGAAATAACTTAGCGGCTGTTAATGGATACTAGTCCGTGACCTAATTTGAATTTGTACAAGGTTCTGAGGTCGTTATGGCCTGTCTGAACTGGAAAATTTGCAACCTCACTTCAATAACACCTGAAAATTTTTACTGGACAGGTATGGCTCCCTTTCCTAAGTTTATCTGTCTTACTTCTATCAACATTAACAGTTACTTGGTCACTGTGAAAACTAATGTTCCCATATCTAATATGAAGAACCCAATATGGAAGACACCAGCAAAAGAAAGAATAAAAACACACATTTCGTAATTAAAGTAAATTATCTAGGTTGGACTTCTTGACAAGCTTCCTCATCATGTTTGGAGAAATTGGTTCTGTGTTATAAGCATGAGTTCCAATTATTCTGTTCGACAGTTGCACCTAGATGTCTAAGAAGGGAAAGAAAACATGATGTTGGTGCATACGAAGACTGATTCATATATTAAAATTGTTTAAACCACATGGGAGGATCTAAGACTCAAAAGAAAATATCCCATCTAAAATGCAAGATTCGTTAGCAAGCATTGAAACATGCTCATCTTTGTAAGGAAAAAGATCGGGAAATACAGGAATTAAAACTAAGGGAAAGACATCAAGACATTATATCGCGATGCCTTATGATACATTTACCACCCCTATGGAAACCAGAGATGAATCCACTATACCAGCTGGGATAAAGAATTTGCAGATGGTCACCATTTTGCCTACAATGAGGTGAGGCATACTACTTTTCGTAACTTTCCATAATAATTCCTCCATGTTTCTTCGATTTGTTTTTCTTGCGAAATTATGCATAATTTACATTTGCGGCATCGACATGAATACACTTGTGGCATCTTCAGTGTCTACAACTTACCAAAAAACACTACACTGAACGTTTGACTGGGATTGACTGCATCGCAAATACATTTTGCCATGATTTGTTCCTGATTGAGTCAAAGACATTGTGGGAGTTATTCCACATTCGCACACCATCTTGTCAATTCTGTCCAGGGTGAACCATGGGTGACCCTGTCTTTGAAATTCATAGTAATAATGGTTGTAATCATTGAGATTAGAAAAGACTGGGCAATGGGTGGTCGGGAAACGGGTTGTTGGGTTACGGGTGGTCGGGCAACGGGCGGTTGAGCAACGTAGGAATACATCGTCAAAATCTTTTTTAGATTACAATTCGTCCATCATGGTCTGGTGGATTGGACATGGATAACTGACTTCCACACTAACCAACAATTCTTCCAAAGAAGAATAATGAAACGTACCTGTACCTTCTACCCCAGGTATGATTTCTCCTTCTTCCATCACTTCAGTCTTCTCCAGGGTTTCTGGGTCATTTATTTATTTATTTGATCACTATTTATTTAATCAATATTTAAACAGGGACATCGCATTTAACATAGCTAGTTTAAAGAGAGCCCTGCAAAAACAAAATTTGACAATACAAAGTTACACATAAAATTGACAGACAAAAGTAAAACTCATCAGAGAAAATATATACAAAGTCTACGTAACTAATTTAATCTGTGTAAAAAACCGCTTACACTCAGTTTTAAAAGTTTTAAGGCTTTCCAGCGATCTTATTTCTTTGGGCAGATTATTAAAAGTGCACCCACCATTATATCTAAAACTGCCTTGATATTTAGTGCTTTTGGCCAAAGGAAGACGAATCAAATACCTGTGCCTGGTATTATATGTATGGTATTTCTTAGCTTGAGTAAAATCATTCAATAGGTAGGAGGGTGTTAAGCTGTTTATTGATTTGAAAACCAGTATGCATTTAAGATAGTCTCTACGAGACTGAAGGCTAGGCCAACCAAGAATATGAACAATATCTGTTTCACTCCCACCCCTATTCAAGATAATACTCGCTGCATGCCCATTAAGCTTATCAAGATAACCTTTAGATATAGCCCTACAACTATCCCATACAACTGAGCAATAGTAAAAAAGGGGGAGTATCACTGTGTTGTACAAAATGATACAGGATGACTGAGGCAAGATCTTTCGTGCTCTACACAACATTCCTAATCTAGACAAGATCTTCTTTCCCAAGTAATTAATGTGAGACTTCCAAGAAAGTGTTGGGTCCATAAAAACCCCTAGATATTTAAACTTTTGTAATCTCTCTTAAGTCTCGGCTGTTAGATGATATGGAGAACGACTTAGAGGCAAGCCTTTGATGGGTACCCACAAGCATTATTTTAGATTTGGTAGAGTTGACTATTAGGTAATTAGCACTAAGCCACTGAGTAATACTATCTAAATCAGATGACAGATTAGACTCAATGATGTTAACATTGTCACTAGCAAAGTAAAAAAGCGTATAATCAGCATATTCTCAACATTAGAATATCTAATGATATGGGATATGTCATTAATATACATTATGGAGAGCAAGCGCTACACTGGAGGGGCTCCAAAATCGATTTTTTTGAGGCTCTGAAACTATCCCATTAACACAAACACTTTGAGAACGATTGGTTAAGTACGAAAAAAACTATTGTCTGGCAGAGGTAGAAAGACAAAAGGACTGCACTAATTTATCTAAAAGAAGGTTGTGGTTGAGAGTGTCAAAAGCCTTGCTGAGATCTAAAAATACTAGTCCAGTCAACAATCCTTTTTCGATATTCTGTAAAAGGTTGTTAGTTACATGGGTCAAGTAGGTTGAAGTGCTGTAGAGAGGGCGAAAGTCAGACTACGATGGAGACAGCAAGTTGTTGAGCTGTAGATGGTCATAAACCATTTTGTGTACCCCTCTTTCAAGGATCTATGAGAATACAGGCAGAACAGATATGGGTCTATAGTTAGACGGATCACTTTTACTTCCAGCCTTATGTACATTCATCCGATTCATAGCCTTCACGTAAAGATCTGTTCATAAGCAAGGTAAGGAGCTCAGATATTTCGTCTGAACCATCCTTTAGAAGTCGTGCTGGTAATCCTGGGATGCCTGTTGATTTTTTCACTTTTAGAGACTTGATTACTTTTTAACAAACTCTGGTTCCATCTGAGAGAGCTTGAACGATGGCAGCAAACTTGTTTGCATTGGGATAATATAGGTACTAACTTGCAATAAACCCTCTATTAGACTTCCAATGATGGTTTTAAAAAATGACGCCAGAGGAGAAGATAATGTTTTGGGATCTGTGATATTATTTTCGTCGCCAACAAGAGTGTCGATCAGACAGTCTGTATAGTGAAGATACTAGTAGTTTACTTTTATTGGGGAAATTGATCTCGATCCAGACAGTTTCAAGCCCATGTGTAGGTATAATAGGGCAAGGGCAAACATTAAACTTTGATTTGTAATATATTGCTACTCTGCCGCCTCTCTGTTCATCTGGTGGATCCCTTACCAAAATTGAGTACACTTTTAGTATACTATTTCTGTAATCAAAGTGTACTGCAAATAATGCCCCATTCACACCAAAGCTTAAACATGTTTAAAAGTTGTTTTGTTAAACACAGTTTAATTTTTTTTTCTTCATAGAAACTATTTAGCCAAATATTTTTGACTTGAATGTAGCACATTGGAAATGCAAGTTAGCAAGTACTTGAATCCAATGGAAAATCAAGTTTTTCAGTTCTCTGTTTATAATTTTCATTCAATGAAAACCAGTTTAACAAACAGGGTTCGTACCCTTTTTCAGAAACAATTTTCCAGGACTTTTCCAGGACTTTTCCAGGCTTCAGATTATTTTTCCAGGACTCCAAAATTCACCTTAACCCTTTCACTCTCATAAGTATAAAAGATTCATTTCTACTTTCAATTTCAACACATTGTCAGACATACAAATGAGAACAAAGAAAACAGAGAATATCAACTTCTTTCATTGAACTCTTAATATCTCAGAAGTAACATCAGAAATCCGTGACTGATACTAAGTAGAATTAATATTCACATCTTGGGATTCAAAGTGGGGTTAATTATTTTTCAGCTCTTGGAGCTTTCCTTCCAACTGCTCTTCAATGTCCTTTAAGACTGCCCTTTTTTCCTTGGCAGATCTTCGCAAACTGTTTGATTTGGCAACCCAAGTAAGGTTTCTTGAATCTTCAGCCCTATCTGCAAATTCATCTGCAGTCTTTAAAAGAGCCTCTATATCAGTTTCAATTTGCCGTTTTTTCTTCTTCAGCACATCAATCCCATCCATTGCTGCCTTTCTTTTAAGCGTGTTTTCCTGGGACACTTTAATTCTCTTCTGCTCTTCTAGATAGGAAATATATTTCTGTCGCGCTCCAGCAGATGCCATAAGTAGTTGCTTTGAGATTTTTACATTGGCAAGGCCTCCAACTGATTCAATATGATCATGAATAATCCTCTGTGCAATGAACGATCTTTCCGACAGGTTCTCAACTGCCACTTCTTTGTTTACAGAAAATCCTCTTTCAACTGTGGCTTGACCATGAGACATTAGCAGCAATAATTCAACTACCCCCCATGCTTTTGCCAGTTGCTTATTACCAGCCATGTGTTCATATAACAGTGTGTCGACTCTTAAAGAGGATTCACTAGGGTCAAAATCTTCAAAGTCAGGATTACCTGCACATTCATCCAAAAACTGTCCAAACTGATATATCACCTCATCACACTCATCAGCCTTCAATCTGTGGGCTTCCACAAGAATTTCAAGAACTCTTTTCATTTTTTTGACACATCCTTCTTTCTCTGATGCCATTAGCCTTGGATCCAGACAAGACATACTTCTTACTAGTCGATAATTTATTGGTGTTTTGTCAAGCAGTTTAGAGGCTGTTTTTGCAAGAAAATCTTTACATTCCATTCTGAATTGAAGAACTTGCCTTTCACTCAATTTCCCAGATTTTTCTTTCAGCATGTGTTGTGCCACAAAGCCAACATCAACTTTCTGGTAGTCTAACTGCTGTTCTTTATCAGTGGGCTTCAACCTCAGGATCTTCAGAGGAGATGTTGCCTCGGTAACAAGTTTACCCTTGATAAACCTATTCAACAATGATTTCAACAAAGTGTACAAACTGATACTCATGAATGGCAGCATAGGTTTATCAGTCTGAAATGCTGTGAGAAAAGGATTGATCTGTTTTGCCACTGATGAGAAGAAGGCAATCTTTGCTGGCATCAAGGGATCACAGCAACTACTGCTAATGGTCTCGTAAGATTTGGACTTGGGATCAGTAACTTTCTTTGCCTTAACAGCATTAATGTATTTGACAATGTGAGGCCACACTTCCAGTGCTCGCTCGGCAACTGACACATTCTCTAACCACCGGTGCTGGCAGAATTTTAGGGGGAATACACTGCTACCAGTTATTCTAATGTAGTCTTCTCTTCGAGCCGGACTGTCTTTAAACAGCCAGTAAAGACTGGAGAGAGTTTTCTGCACCGTCCATCCAGCTGCATCACAACCATCCTTAAAAGCTCCATGCACAACATGTATACCACAACTGCCTGTGTTAAGGAGAGTGCAACTGAAATCACTCTTCAATTCTTGCTCTACCATTTCATAAAATTTCCAGTTAACCTTGGGCCCATCCATAGAGAGTTGAATCAGATTTCTACAGCTCAAGTCCTCTTTGCAAGAATGAAACTTTTGAAGCATATCCTCTGCACTAGAATGCCCAAGAAATTGTGAATCATAATAGCGAGTTTCAACTTTGTCATGATTCCAGATGCGAACATGGAAATCCATCTGCTTCTTTTGCAGTTCGTGATTCAAACTTTCATCAAACAAAAGCACATATCCCTTTGAAGATTTGACTTTTTCCTTTAGAAGACTCTTGAAACATGGTGCAATACCAAAGCAAGAAAGATAGGAGGCCTTTTTCTCCCCACAGGTAAATTTCTTTGCAATGTCACTGTCTGGAAACATTTGCTGCACTAAGAAGTTTATATCTGTACAGGAATTATACGAATAATGGCTGCTATTCACCTTTAGCGCCCACCAAATTTCAGCAGTTAAAGTATCATTCCTCGTCACGAACCCGGACATACCTGCTGTTGTACTAGCGGCACTACTTGATACAGTCAAAGTAGAGTTGTTACTTTCAGTGGCTGTTCGAGGGGCAGCGAAAGAGCTGTTCGAGAAAAGGTTTCTTATGTCACCTGTTGTATTTCTTTGTTGCTTTTCGATAAGATGAATATGCTTCTTTCCCTTTTCGTGGCTTTTCAATGCCGATTCTCCCATATTTGATACATCAAACGCTTTCATACAAACTCTACATTTTGCTTTAAACTTGTCCGCGTCACGTTCCAGCCACAATTTATAGGAAGAGTTTTCCAACCATCGGTCACTAAACAAGCATTTCCCAGGCATATTTCGGAACAAAACATTTAAAACTCAAGACGCCCATTCACTGAGTACCCGTTTACAAAATCATGCATGCATCAAGGTTACTACTGCGCATGAGCTTATGATGATACATGAGCCCTCGATCCAGAGTTACACTCGTGTCAGTTTCGGGAAACATGAAAAAATATAGATGCGGTCATGCGGTCAAAACCAGAAAGGAATACGTTATAAAAATACTAAAAAAACTTTGCTCATTTGTTTTAGAGAAAACTTTATTACTTTGTTCAGTTTAACAGATTTCCAGGACTTTCCAGGACCAGCATTACTTTTCCAGGACTTTCCAGTCCTGGAAAATGCGATAATAAAATTCCAGGACTTTCCAGGATTTCCAGGACCCGTACGAACCCTGAACAAAACATGTTTTGCTGGTGTGAATGGGGTATAAGTTACACAAAGTATACTTTCAGTAGACTTGAAGTATAGTTTACAGAGCTACTAAAAGTATACTTGCAGTATACTTGTTCCCACCTGAAATTGAAACACCCAAAAGTATACTTGAAGTATACTTGAAAGGTACTGAAAATTTTGCAGTGCACTTCAAGTATACTTCATGAGTAAAACCACTAGTGGCAAACTGACAAGTACAGTATGCACGAACAGGCATGCAACCACTAGTTAATACGGCATATATTCAGCTGTATTATATACTTGGCCAAGTCAGATAAGCATTCAAGCAAAAGTATGAAATTCATGTCTTTAATTTATTTGGTACAACTGACCATGACAAATAACCTAAAATTTGTACAATAAAAGACTGCTTCTAAATTGTCTTTTGATGCAAAAATATATATTTTACAATGAAATCCATCATTGGATTATTTCATAAGTTTTAACAATAAATTCCATGCAAATTATAACTGACTCTTACAATGTTGGGATACTTAACAAAAACTATTCATTGTTTCAAAACGAAGAATATCTATAAAATGGACTTCATCATTCAATCAATAAAACAGAAACAAATTTCATGAAAATCAGCAATGTCACTTACAATGTCTCTAGTTGGGATTAAAGCCAATAAAAAAATGGTTGTTGTAAAATGTAATAATCAAAAAATTGACTTTGTTATTTAATAATTAGAGAAGCAAGCAAGCCTTGTGCAAATCATAATAGAAAATAGTCTATCTATTGAGTATCCAATCATATCATTTTAATTAATCTTAATTCAATCGATTCAATTGTTTACTTTCCTGGCAGGTTGCCAACCACTTGCCCTTGTGGTTAGAGAACTAATTTTATTTCTCAGGGCTTGCTTGATTGTAGAGGCCTTCCCCCCTTGCTTTACCACAAAATCTGCAAAGAAAAAGAAACACAGGAGCTTAACTTTCTAGACTTATGCATGACAACAAGGTTGTGTTACTTTGGAAAACTCATACTCATACCACAATCAATAATCCAAGATCACTTAGATCAAAGGAACTTCTGAATACTTGCTTGGAGTTGTTTTCCTCACTTTTTTATATGGATGGTCCCAAAGTTTTTTTACAAGGCTGATCCTTGAGAAAGTCATGTGGATCAACATGTATAAGTGTACAGATTCCCAATAGTAATAAAATGACAAAAACACCAAATGCAATGTACTTACCCAAAATTGAGGAAACAATGTCAGCATTTAAGCCCTCTCTGGCATTTGCTCCGGTCAGATTCTTTCCCACTAACTCAGAATTTTTATAAAAGCAGCTGAGCAGGAAACATGCTGCTGAAGTTGGGCTGTTTTTACTCTTGGCTGTGTTTATGTGATCCTCGTATAAGTAGACACCTCTACCTTTTGACAACTCAACCATCTAAAAAGGACACACAAATTTAACCACAAGGTTTTCACAACAATCATGTCATGTTTTTAATGTTAAATTGAAGGAAGGCTATGGTGAACATTTGAATTTTGAAAGTGCATGACCACTAAGGCAGTGAAAGCACTTTCAACTGATTCCCTGCACAGAAGTTTTCAGGTAGTCCCTTTTACAATAGCCATGTAAGAAATTATTTAAAACTCTAAACAAACTCAGTCTACATTGCATTTGATGGTCAGATATGCCTCTTAAGCTCAAATTATAAAAAATATATAAATTCGATAACTTAAGCTTTACAGTCTAATTGCCAGGTATTAAGCCTTAAAGCATTTACCTTGAAGCGTGCTGCCATAATCTCAGGGACTTTCCCAGGTCTGGGGAGCTCTTCATAACAACCATTCACCACAACAGATAATTGGATTACATCATAGCTTTAATTACCTAGCTAACATGGGAAGATTAAATATAGCAATCAATCAGTGGGTCAATCTGCTTGACTGTCACCAGTATTTTAATTCATAAGTATGTAAATGTGGAAAAATAATCTTCCCTTCAAAATAATATTCATATCTTAATACAAGCATCACTATTTGAAACACATTAAGATGCATCATTAAAATACAATTTGCAAGAGTTACAGCCTTATTAAAGTGATTTAAAATGGTTTATTCCCTACTTTCAGAGTTATTGTAAAATTATACAAGATAGACTATGATCAACTGGTATCTGTCTTTCCCCTCACAATAAGTCAATCCAATGAGAAGCAAAAGGAAAAGCAGACAGGAAAATGCCCTGCACTCTCTATCTTATCATTAAATATATGAGTGCTAGTTATGTAAAAAGTGAGATATAATTACCTTGAGCCTTGAGTTGAGAAATTTCTTGATTTTGTGCAGCTATGATTTCCTTATACTCCTCACATTTTTGGCAGCTGTGCTGGAATGTGGACCTTGGCTTTTTTCCACCCACAGTTGGTCTTGGGGGAAGTTGTGGTTGACTCTGGGAGAAATCCCTGGGTCTTTTTCCACCAACTGTTGCTCTTGGGGTTTGTGAAGCTGATTTGGCAGAGTTGGAAGGGGGAGGAAGAGAGAGGGGGGGATGAAGGTAAGATGAACATTCAGATATAATATCTCTTCCACCAAAATATTCATCATCATCCATGGGTTCAGCCCTGTCAACATCATACTCCTCTTCATCAGATAAATTGGTAAATGGCTGCTTGCTTTCGACATCCAGATTTCTTGCTAAAGAGTTCATCTCTGCAAGTATGCGGTTATCCCTTTCCATCAAAGCAGCTCTTTCCTTTTCTTTTACAGCCTTTTCCCTTTCCTTGTTTTCCTTAGCCTTTTGTTGTTCTACTCGTTTCTTCTGTCTTTCTGCTTTCTTTCTTGCAATTTCTTCCCTATCCACCATTTCTTTTTGTGTGGATTCTTCACCCTCCTTCTCCTCACCGACATTCGTTCTGTTTTCCTTTGTTTGCTTTCCTATCTTTTTCATTTTACTTTGTTCTGTTTGTTTGGGGTTTTTCAATTTCTGCATGGCAACTTTTCTTTTCATCACTTCCTCTTTATCATCTGCAAGTTAAAACATCTCCAGCTATCAAAAAGATATCCATTAACAGTAAAAATAAACTTCAGTTGCAGCAACCAATCACAGCACAAGTTTGCAACAAAAGATTCTACATCTGTTTGTGATTTTGTTGCCTCCTCTTTCATCTATTTGAAGCTTGTTTTAAATTATTTTTATCAAATTAAATTATTTTATTAAATCCTATCAACAAAATATACAACTTGCAAGAGGCACACCATGTACCAGTAGTTTGTCACCATGCCTTTTCCATTGATTTAGGATTACAATATCCATTTCTATCCTTAATTACCTCCAGGGCTCGACACTAGCCACACATTGGTAGAAACACACATGGTTTTCAATCTCCACCAGCCAGTCTAGCTAGTAAGCAAACTGAAATTGTTGTAACATCTAAGTTGACACTAACCACTTGGCTAGTAAGTTGAAAAGTTAGGGTCGAGCCCTGACCTTAATCATGACTTTTTCAAAAAGATTTTAAGAAAATGGATTGTATTTAAAGTAGGTGGCACCATTTTCATCAATGTCATGCTTCCAAGATGAAAAACCGAGCCATTTCGTAACATTTCAGAGCTAATTCTTTCAGATTTGCATAGAAAAGCAAAATCAAACAACTTAGCTTCCTATCACAAGATGATCAAAACAAAAAAAGTGCTTAGACTCACCACTTTCAAAAATTATTGTGCACAAATAAAAGGTATCCCCATACTGTGCCTCTTTAAGGCCATCTTCTCTTGTTCTAAAGTCGTCGTCAGTTTTGATGTCCAAAATACCGTCATCTACAAACTGAACCAAGTAGTACACTGTACGAGCAGGAAAGAAACATAAATTAAAGGAAGTTTTACATATTAAAAGGAGAGTTAAATAGTACGAACTGAAAGTATTATTTCAAATATTTGCTCCTAAATTGTAAAAATATAATGCCCTAATTTTGACATGAAGTCATGTACAAACAAATAGAGAGTTACTGTTTTGTGGTCTCTGGGGTCTCTCTATTTAAATCACCCGCGATGTGCACACGTGGCCTGAATTCGAAAATGAGCGCGAAAATTATGAATAGACATTTCAAATTGCAAATCAACCACAAGAAAGCTAAATATATTTTATTTTCGCATTGTGAATATAATTTGAAAGATATTTTGGGCCGGAACAATCGATTTCAAAAGACCTGCAACCTGTTTCTGGAATATGTTTCACAACAAATCGAAGTAAGACAGAATCAACTGGTGAACGCACAATCGCTATGCTCTGATCGCTTTAATTCACGGCGAAGTTATGAACCCAAGGATTAACAGTTATAAGTTATTGAATTTAAGTGATAAAAATCCTTTTCGAAGGGCAAATAGCGAATTTCAATCTACCCTAACGATGTAAGCTTGATAATTTATGCAAACACATTCCGACGTGCTTTGATTAATTCACTGATTTTAACAAAGAATGGTAATTCAGAGTTAACACAAAAGGTCTCAAACCTTGATCCTCCAATCGTTTGGGAGCCTTGTTTGACCTTCTGGAGGTGATACTACCTTTCTTTGACATGGTTAGGGAACGATAACTATTTAAACACAGACTGTTGCTTCCACTGTAGCTTCCACTATAGCTTCCACTGTAGCTAAATGACGGTTAGCTTGGGCCAACTTGACCTTTGGTACACGAATTTCGCGCGCCTTTCTTAGAGATGCGTGCGCATCCAATAAGGGGCATTGTGGGTCATTCATGTCACTGGGATTATTCAGGTCAGCGATCGTATTGAGCGAGTATGGCGGATAACAATGAGAAAGTCAGAGGTCCATATTTGCAATATTTGTCCGATTCTTCCACGCGTAATGTTCCGAGAACTACAAAATATAGATGTGAAAAGAAAGCTAAATTAATGAGCGAGAGAGAGGAGAGCTGTCCAGAAGAAAGTAGCTTAACAAAAAGTCCCAGTCCGAGTTGTCAAAGGAATGAAGTAGTTCCCGGTATCTCAACGTCGTCTTTCTCTCCGGACGATTTTCAGTCGCCTGAACCGAACTATACTAATGCAAAAATGGAAGTTAACAGTTTTTCCAACAGTGGTGACGAATTTGAGACTGAAAGAGTTGAAGGGCTGATGTCGATGAGTGACGATCCAGCTCTATTTACTGATTTTGTCAAGGAAGATGATCGTGATATTTCTTATGCGGACGATTTTCCAGATGTTGTTGAAATGTTAGGTGAGGAGGAAACTGATGAGAAGAATACCGATGAAGAGAGCGACAACGACAGTGAATCATCTGATGATAATTCTAACCGACCTCTCTATCCTGGATGTCGTCTTTCACTTGGCATAAGCATGCTGCTAGTGGTCACGTTCTGCGTGAGGCATGCTCTCTCCGGGGTCGCTCTTGCTGATTTGCTCACTTTGATTGAGCTGCATTGCCTTTTACAGGGATACCATACTACACTACAACGACTCTCTTTTATAAGGAAAATATGTGATCTTGATTGACAGGTCCCTCTTGGGAGATTGGGCAAGTTGGCGCTGAATCTTTTTTAGACTTAAATTTCCTAATCTTTTTGTAATCTCTTCCACACGTTTGACTACATACGCTTTTCTTATGTTCCTATTCTTGACATTCCATGCCGCTTCTTCAAGAGTTTCTTTACATTTGATACACGATTTACAAGTTTTGCATGTATACGTAAAATCTTAGGGATATTGAAACACAGGCATGTTGATGACTACTTCTACTTACAACGACTTCACTATAAATAATAAATTCTAACCCCTAGAGATTCGGACAGCCTTCAACAGTACAAGACAAGTCTTGGGCAAGTCCTAGACAAGCTTAGCCAACATCTCTCTTGGGATTTAAACTTGGTGGGCAAGCTTGTGCAGATCACGTCACGTGCAACATTTCTTGACATCTCACACCACATAAGTACCAACCATAGGACATTTCGTGACACCCATACCACGTAAGGACTGGCTCTAAAACATTGCGCTCATTTTTAATCAGATGACTGTCCATGCGCATCACTCAAATAGGTACCCCAATATGGATGACATTTACACTACCATTACATATATAGCTCAAACTGTCCCCTCTCCTTAAAAACAGACATGGCCGACACATGGAGAAAAGATATATTTAGGTATCCTTAAACATGGATTAATCCTGTCATAAACTCAGGTTTAATAAGTTTAAGTTGATGTTTAAGTCACTTATACCTAGATTTAAGTTGGAATTAAACCTGGCTTATACTATCTTAAGGCTAAAACTTAATGCAGGTTTAAGTGCACATTAAATGTGTCCAAAACATTCCTGTATGTTTAAGTACTGTTTAATTGAAGTAAACAGAGCTCAAACATTTAATGTTGTCAAAGTACCATTTAATGCAAATTAATCTGCTCAAAATTTGTTGCTTATTTTAGTTTTGAATCAAATTTGTGAAATCAGTGAAATATTATTGTTTTGTTTCATTACTAAACTGCCACCCACCAGGTCACATATCACACTAAACAATATATGTTTCAAGTTTCTTTTATTTTAAATTCACTGGTACACATTCTTAAAGCTACTGCCTATTTGTAATTAACCCTTTAACTCCCAGGAGTGATTAACAAGTAACTTCTCCCTAAAATATCTTGAACTTATCCAGCAAAGAGATAATGAGAATTCTCAAACTTATCAGGTATAGGTCTTTGTCTTGATATCACACCAGATTCTCATAACTAAGTTACAGGGAAATATGTAGCAGCTAGAGAGAATAGTTACCAATCAGATCTTGGGAGTTAAAGGGTTAAAATGTCACACATACCTAGCTTATTTATGCTTGACAGGAACAAATTTTCCCCGTCATAAGTCAATAAATTTAACAATACTTGGAAGAAACTATCCCTGTGATCTAGATGACAATAATTTGTTCTAACAAAACAATTACTTCAGTTTGCCATTAAATACATGATAAATAAATGAATAAAAAGTAGAAAAAGTGTTAAGTATTTTTTCAATCACGACTCTTTGTTTATCTGCCTGACAGCCCAAAGTGGGCCAGCAGGTGCAGGCCTCTCCGACATGCCACCAACACTCCTTGGCTTAGCCATTGCCCTGGCATGGGGGGTCAAATTATTTTTGTAGGTTCTGTCTAGCCTGGCTTTTGCATTTGTCAAGCTTGTTCTTTCCCATGATAGCTTCTTGGTTACATATCTTGCCAGTTTCTTTTCTTTTTCACCAGTAATGAAATCTTCTTGCTCCTCATAATCTGATTCTTCGCTACTCATATAATCAATGTAAAGGATTTCACTATAATACTGTTTTTCTTTTGGTGTCATAGAAGCTTGTAGCATCTCATAGGATGACTGACGCCTTTCCAGTTTCTAATGGAACAAAAAGCAACAATTTAGTCATTATTTAGTTAATAACCAGACCAAATTATATCTATGAAACATATAATTTATTGTCAAATGGAAATACTTTTCTAACTCAAAATGATATCCCACAAAAGATATAAAATATGAAAATAACAATCAGCAATAAATAGAACTCCCAGAAAAAAATTCATGCTACAAAACAGTACTAAATTAAAGCAAACCCATATTATTTGGTTAACCACCAGCAAGGTTGACTTTCCTAATTAATGTGTATTTGTACACCAGTTGTAAACATACCAGTCCTACTTACAGTGTATGACAAATTTGTGCATGGCATTGTTTCATTTTTTGTTGCTGTATATTATCCCACATTGTATTGTGGTACAATGCCATGAACAAATTTGCCACAGTATTAAACATCACTTGTTGTCAAACTGAATTGAAACGTTTGATTCAGAAGCCATGCTTCAGCCACACTATCTTGAAAATTTATTCTTGAATATAGGTTTAGCATGGCAAAAGCAAGACAACTTAGCTAGTCCTTACATTTAGCAAACGCCTGCTCCTTTTGCACTTTTCTTTATGCTCTTCATTTTTCCCTTTTCTTATCCTCTGCTCTCTTTCTTTAGTTGTTTTGAAGTACCGATAAAACTGAGCTGTTGAGTTAAAAACAATAATTATTATCGCTGCATGATATCCTAAAATTACAATACAATGACAAGTCTATGTGTATATGTAACATCAGCTTATGGATATATATTAATTAAAAGAATTAATGCTGGTAATATTGTGTTTTCCCTCTCAGTTTTTAAGTTTTCTGTCCAACATATTTCAGAAAATTTGTTTGATTTTGCACAAGGTAAATGCTTCTTGTTCTAACTTGCACACAACATTAAAACTTGATTCCTGTAATGTAATACCTTCCATTTGTAAGTCAGTCCATAGGCAACTTTCTCCTCCATGCTCTTTTTTCAGTACTTCTTTCACTTTTGTAAAAATACTCTGGTTTCTCTCTGACTGTGGACTGTAATAAAAATGAGAATGTTATTTTTGTTTTAAACAATAGCCAGAGGCAGTTATAATAATATTATTATTATTATTCAGCCAAAAAAGGAAATAATAATTCAAGTAAAGCAGTTATACAAGAGGGACAATTTTCTAATCACTGCTGGTACAGTGCAGAAGCTACATGCTTTTTACACCTTCAAACTGACATTAGGATTTCTGGTTCTTGGAGGGCAAAGATTTCTTAAAACAAAAATTTGCATGTATTAATCTATCAGCAACATAATAGACCCATTTCAAGCGTGACGTCACATCACGTGACTTTGTGAACTGGAGGACAAGCAAATGTTAACAAACTCTTGATTCCACTACGCGTTACGATCGAAGAGAGCAATAAGGCAAAATATTTTGAAGTTCTTGCACTATGGTTAACTTTTGTGCCGTTGATGGGTGCTCAAATCGTTCTAATAGAGAAAAGGATCGAAGTTATTTTCGACTGCCAGCGATAATAACAAGACCGAACGACGAAAAGCAAGCCCTTAGTAAGGAACGTCGAGCAACTTGGCTAGCCAGGATACGACGAGATGATCTTTCTTCAAATCCAAGCGATTTTGTAAGAGTTTGCAGCGACCATTTTATATCAGGTACGTAAATATATATACTACAAGATTCGAATTTCGGAACAAGCGAATGACTCTGACTTTCGATCGCGTGTTGTTGTCAATTCGATTGTTTTCCTGCTCCACGAAAACGCTATTGTATAGCTTGTTTTCCTGAACATTTTACTCAAGTTTTCCCGAGCGTGCGATCGCTGCATTTTCCGAGCGTTTTCCTCGCAGAATTACCAATGGTAAATGCCATGAAAACATGATGTTTGTCGATTGTTTTCCTGCTCCACGAAAACGCTAGTGTCTAGCTTGTTTTCCTGAACGTTATTCTATAATTTTCCCAAGCGCGCGAACGTTGCATTTGTTGAGCATTTTCCTGCAGAATTGCAAACGGTAAATGCCAAAAAAACAAGAAAATCGTCGATTGTTTTCCTACTCCACGAAAACGCCATTGATAGCTTGTTTTCCAGAACGTTTTTCTATAGTTTTCCCGAGCGCGCGATTGCTGCATTTTCCAAGCGTATTCCCAGATAATTACTAATAGCATGAAAACATGATCTTTGTCGATTTTTACCTGCTCCATGGAAACGCTAATGTATGGCTTGTTCAACCGAAAGTTTTTCTCTACTTTTCCCGAGTACGCGAACGATACTGTTCTCACAGAATTACTAACGACCGTGATTAAGAAATGGAGATGTGCTGTTCGTCTCTTGTTTCCCTGCTCTATGGAAACACTTGTGAACAGCTTGCATTGTTTTCCTGTAGCTTTTTGTAGTTTAATTAAGCTTATTGAATCATTTGAGTGGATTGGATCATTTCAGGCAGTTGGGTCACTTGCACTGATTGGGTCATTTTCGCTGATGGCCACATGTTAGGTTCTGCTGTTTCAGAAAGTAAATGTTATATGAAATTATTGGGTCATCTGAAACAGTTAGGTCACTGGAACCAATTTGGTCCTTTGAGGCAATTCTGTCATTTGGGCCAGTTGGATCATTTGAGGCAGTTGGCTTTAATTGGCTGATTGGGTCATTAGAGGTAGTTGGGTCACTAGAACTGGTTGACTCATTTGAGGCAATTCAGTCATCTGAACCAGTTGGTTCATTTAAGGCAGTTGGCTATTATTGACTGATCGGGTCATTTAAGGCAATTCAATCATTTGAGCTGGTTGGGTAGTTTAAGGCAATTCAGTCATTTGAGGTGCTTGGGTCATTTGAGGCAATTTAGTTATTTGAGCTGGTTGAGTCATTTGAGGCAATTCAGACATTTGAGCTGGTTGGGTCACTTGAGGCAATTCAGTCATTTGAGCCAGTTGGGTCATTTGAGGCAATTGTGTTATTTGAGCTGGTTGGATCATCTGGGGCAATTCAGTGATTTGAGCTGCTTGGATCATTTGAGGCAATTCGGCCATTTTAGCTGGTTGAGTCATTTGAGGCAATTCAGTCATTTGAGCTGCTTGGGTCATTTTAGGCAATTTTGTCATTTGAGCTGGTTGAGTCACTTGAGGCGATTCAGTCATTTGAGCCAATTGGGTCATTTGAGGCAGTTGTGGCATTTGAGCTAGTTGGATCATTTGAGGCAATTTGGTCATTTGAGCTGGCTGGATCATTTGAGGCAATTCAGACATTTGAGCTGGTTGAGTCATTTGAGGCAATTCAGTCATTTGAGCTGGTTGGGTCATTTGAGGCAATTCAGTCACTGGAGCTGGTTGGATCATTTGAGGCAATTGTGGCATTTGAGCTGGTTGGATCATTTGGGGCAATTCAGTCATTTGAGCCAGTTGGGTCATTTCAGGCAACTGAGGTATTTGAGGTGGCTGGATCATTTGAGGCAATTCAGTCATTTGAGCTGCTTAGGTCATTTGAGGCAATTTAGTCATTTGAGCAGCTTGGGTCATTTGAGGCAATTTAGTCATTTGTGCTGGTTGAGTCTTTTGAGGCAATTCAGACATTTGAGCTCGTTGGGTCATTTGAGGCAATTCAGGCATTTGAGTCAGTTGGGTCATTTGAGGCAATTGTAGCATTTGAGCTGGTTGGATCATTTGAGGCAATTCAGTCATTTAAGCTGGTCGAGTTATTTGAGGCAATTCAGTCATTTGAGCCAGTTGGGTCATTTGGGGCAATTCAGTCATTTGAGCTGGTTGGGTCATTTGAGCTGCTTGGGTCATTCGAGGCAATTCAGTCATTTGAGCTGCTTGGGTCATTTGAGGCAATTTAGTCATTTGAACTGGTTGAGTCATTTGAGGTAATTCAGACATTTGAGCTGGTTGGATCATTTGAGGCAATTGTGGCATTTGAGCTGGTTTGATCATTTAAGGCAATTTAGTCATTTGAGCTGGTTAAGTCATTTGAGGCAATTCAGCCATTTGAGCCAGTTGGGTCATTTGAGGCAATTCTGTCATTTAAGCTGGTCGAGTTATTTGAGGCAATTCAGTCATTTGAGCCAGTTGGGTCATTTGAGGCAATTTAGTCATTTGAGCTGGTTGGATCATTTGAGGCAACTCGGTCATTTGAGCTGGTTGGACCATTTGAGGCAATTTAGTCATTTGAACTGGTTGAGTCATTTGAGGTAATTCAGACATTTGAGCTGGTTGGATCATTTGAGGCAATTCAGCCATTTGAGCCAGTTGGGTCATTTGAGGCAATTCAGTCATTTGAGCTGGTTGGATCATTCGAGGCAATTCAGTCATTTGGGCCAGTTGGGTCATTTGAGGCAATTCGGTCATTTGAGCTGGTTGGACCATTTGAGGCAATTTAGTCATTTGAACTGGTTGAGTCATTTGAGGTAATTCAGACATTTGAGCTGGTTGGATCATTTGAGGCAATTCAGTCATTTAAGCTGGTCGAGTTATTTGAGGCAATTCAGTCATTTGAGCCAGTTGGGTCATTTGAGGCAATTCAGTCATTTGAGCTGGTTGGATCATTTGAGGCAATTCAGTCATTTGGGCCAGTTGGGTCATTTGAGGCAATTCGGTCATTTGAGCTGGTTGGACCATTTGAGGCAATTTAGTCATTTGAACTGGTTAAGTCATTTGAGGTAATTCAGACATTTGAGCTGGTTGGATCATTTGAGGCAATTCATTTATTTAAGCTGGTCGAGTTATTTGAGGCAATTTAGTCATTTGAACTGGTTGAGTCATTTGAGGTAATTCAGACATTTGAGCTGGTTGGATCATTTGAGGCAATTGTGGCATTTGAGCTGGTTGGATCATTTCAGGCAATTCAGTCATTTGAGCTGGTTGAGTCATTTGAGGCAATTCAGTCATTTGAGCCAGTTGGGGCATTTGAGGCAATTCAGTCATTTGAGCTGGTTGGATCGTTTGAGTCAATTCAGTCATTTGAGCTGGTTGGACCATTTGAGGCAATTTAGTCATTTGAACTGGTTGAGTCATTTGAGGTAATTCAGACATTTGAGCTGGTTGGATCATTTGAGGCAATTGTGGCATTTGAGCTGGTTTGATCATTTAAGGCAATTCAGTCATTTGAGCTGGTTGAGTCATTTGAGGCAATTCAGCCATTTGAGCCAGTTGGGTCATTTGAGGCAATTCTGTCATTTAAGCTGGTCGAGTTATTTGAGGCAATTCAGTCATTTGAGCCAGTTGGGTCATTTGAGGCAATTCAGTCATTTAAGCTGGTTGGATCATTTGAGGCAATTCAGTCATTTGGGCCAGTTGGGTCATTTGAGGCAACTCGGTCATTTGAGCTGGTTGGACCATTTAAGGCAATTTAGTCATTTGAACTGGTTGAGTCATTTGAGGTAATTCAGACATTTGAGCTGGTTGGATCATTTGAGGCAATTCAGCCATTTGAGCCAGTTGGGTCATTTGAGGCAATTCAGTCATTTGAGCTGGTTGGATCATTCGAGGCAATTCAGTCATTTGGGCCAGTTGGGTCATTTGAGGCAATTCGGTCATTTGAGCTGGTTGGACCATTTGAGGCAATTTAGTCATTTGAACTGGTTGAGTCATTTGAGGTAATTCAGACATTTGAGCTGGTTGGATCATTTGAGGCAATTGTGGCATTTGAGCTGGTTTGATCATTTAAGGCAATTCAGTCATTTGAGCTGGTTAAGTCATTTGAGGCAATTCAGCCATTTGAGCCAGTTGGGTCATTTGAGGCAATTCTGTCATTTAAGCTGGTCGAGTTATTTGAGGCAATTCAGTCATTTGAGCCAGTTGGGTCATTTGAGGCAATTTAGTCATTTGAGCTGGTTGGATCATTTGAGGCAATTCAGTCATTTGGGCCAGTTGGGTCATTTGAGGCAATTCGGTCATTTGAGCTGGTTGGACCATTTGAGGCAATTTAGTCATTTGAACTGGTTGAGTCATTTGAGGTAATTCAGACATTTGAGCTGGTTGGATCATTTGAGGCAATTCATTTATTTAAGCTGGTCGAGTTATTTGAGGCAATTTAGTCATTTGAACTGGTTGAGTCATTTGAGGTAATTCAGACATTTGAGCTGGTTGGATCATTTGAGGCAATTGTGGCATTTGAGCTGGTTGGATCATTTAAGGCAATTCAGTCATTTGAGCTGGTTGAGTCATTTGAGGCAATTCAGTCATTTGAGCCAGTTGGGTCATTTGAGGCAATTCAGTCATTTGAGCTGGTTGGATCGTTTGAGTCAATTCAGTCATTTGAGCTGGTTGGACCATTTGAGGCAATTTTGTCATTTGAACTGGTTGAGTCATTTGAGGCAATTCATTTATTTAAGCTGGTCGAGTTATTTGAGGCAATTTAGTCATTTGAACTGGTTGAGTCATTTGAGGTAATTCAGACATTTGAGCTGGTTGGATCATTTGAGGCAATTGTGGCATTTGAGCTGGTTTGATCATTTAAGGCAATTCAGTCATTTGAGCTGGTTGAGTCATTTGAGGCAAGTTAGCCATTTGAGCCAGTTGGGTCATTTGAGGCAATTCTGTCATTTAAGCTGGTCGAGTTATTTGAGGCAATTCAGTCATTTGAGCCAGTTGGGTCATTTGAGGCAATTCAGTCATTTGAGCTGGTTGGATCATTTGAGGCAATTCAGTCATTTGGGCCAGTTGGGTCATTTGAGGCAATTCGGTCATTTGAGCTGGTTGGACCATTTGAGGCAATTTAGTCATTTGAACTGGTTAAGTCATTTGAGGTAATTCAGACATTTGAGCTGGTTGGATCATTTGAGGCAATTCATTTATTTAAGCTGGTCGAGTTATTTGAGGCAATTTAGTCATTTGAACTGGTTGAGTCATTTGAGGTAATTCAGACATTTGAGCTGGTTGGATCATTTGAGGCAATTGTGGCATTTGAGCTGGTTGGATCATTTCAGGCAATTCAGTCATTTGAGCTGGTTGAGTCATTTGAGGCAATTCAGTCATTTGAGCCAGTTGGGGCATTTGAGGCAATTCAGTCATTTGAGCTGGTTGGATCGTTTGAGTCAATTCAGTCATTTGAGCTGGTTGGACCATTTGAGGCAATTTAGTCATTTGAACTGGTTGAGTCATTTGAGGTAATTCAGACATTTGAGCTGGTTGGATCATTTGAGGCAATTGTGGCATTTGAGCTGGTTTGATCATTTAAGGCAATTCAGTCATTTGAGCTGGTTGAGTCATTTGAGGCAATTCAGCCATTTGAGCCAGTTGGGTCATTTGAGGCAATTCTGTCATTTAAGCTGGTCGAGTTATTTGAGGCAATTCAGTCATTTGAGCCAGTTGGGTCATTTGAGGCAATTCAGTCATTTAAGCTGGTTGGATCATTTGAGGCAATTCAGTCATTTGGGCCAGTTGGGTCATTTGAGGCAACTCGGTCATTTGAGCTGGTTGGACCATTTAAGGCAATTTAGTCATTTGAACTGGTTGAGTCATTTGAGGTAATTCAGACATTTGAGCTGGTTGGATCATTTGAGGCAATTCAGCCATTTGAGCCAGTTGGGTCATTTGAGGCAATTCAGTCATTTGAGCTGGTTGGATCATTCGAGGCAATTCAGTCATTTGGGCCAGTTGGGTCATTTGAGGCAATTCGGTCATTTGAGCTGGTTGGACCATTTGAGGCAATTTAGTCATTTGAACTGGTTGAGTCATTTGAGGTAATTCAGACATTTGAGCTGGTTGGATCATTTGAGGCAATTGTGGCATTTGAGCTGGTTTGATCATTTAAGGCAATTCAGTCATTTGAGCTGGTTAAGTCATTTGAGGCAATTCAGCCATTTGAGCCAGTTGGGTCATTTGAGGCAATTCTGTCATTTAAGCTGGTCGAGTTATTTGAGGCAATTCAGTCATTTGAGCCAGTTGGGTCATTTGAGGCAATTTAGTCATTTGAGCTGGTTGGATCATTTGAGGCAATTCAGTCATTTGGGCCAGTTGGGTCATTTGAGGCAATTCGGTCATTTGAGCTGGTTGGACCATTTGAGGCAATTTAGTCATTTGAACTGGTTGAGTCATTTGAGGTAATTCAGACATTTGAGCTGGTTGGATCATTTGAGGCAATTCATTTATTTAAGCTGGTCGAGTTATTTGAGGCAATTTAGTCATTTGAACTGGTTGAGTCATTTGAGGTAATTCAGACATTTGAGCTGGTTGGATCATTTGAGGCAATTGTGGCATTTGAGCTGGTTGGATCATTTAAGGCAATTCAGTCATTTGAGCTGGTTGAGTCATTTGAGGCAATTCAGTCATTTGAGCCAGTTGGGTCATTTGAGGCAATTCAGTCATTTGAGCTGGTTGGATCGTTTGAGTCAATTCAGTCATTTGAGCTGGTTGGACCATTTGAGGCAATTTTGTCATTTGAACTGGTTGAGTCATTTGAGGCAATTCATTTATTTAAGCTGGTCGAGTTATTTGAGGCAATTTAGTCATTTGAACTGGTTGAGTCATTTGAGGTAATTCAGACATTTGAGCTGGTTGGATCATTTGAGGCAATTGTGGCATTTGAGCTGGTTTGATCATTTAAGGCAATTCAGTCATTTGAGCTGGTTGAGTCATTTGAGGCAAGTTAGCCATTTGAGCCAGTTGGGTCATTTGAGGCAATTCTGTCATTTAAGCTGGTCGAGTTATTTGAGGCAATTCAGTCATTTGAGCCAGTTGGGTCATTTGAGGCAATTCAGTCATTTGAGCTGGTTGGATCATTTGAGGCAAGTCAGTCATTTGAGCCAGTTGGGTCATTTGAGGCAACTCGGTCATTTGAGCTGGTTGGACCATTTGAGGCAATTTAGTCATTTGAACTGGTTGAGTCATTTGAGGTAATTCAGACATTTGAGCTGGTTGGATCATTTGAGGCAATTCAGCCATTTGAGCCAGTTGGGTCATTTGAGGCAATTCAGTCATTTGAGCTGGTTGGATCATTCGAGGCAATTCAGTCATTTGGGCCAGTTGGGTCATTTGAGGCAATTCGGTCATTTGAGCTGGTTGGACCATTTGAGGCAATTTAGTCATTTGAACTGGTTGAGTCATTTGAGGTAATTCAGACATTTGAGCTGGTTGGATCATTTGAGGCAATTCAGTCATTTAAGCTGGTCGAGTTATTTGAGGCAATTCAGTCATTTGAGCCAGTTGGGTCATTTGAGGCAATTCAGTCATTTGAGCTGGTTGGATCATTTGAGGCAATTCAGTCATTTGGGCCAGTTGGGTCATTTGAGGCAATTCGGTCATTTGAGCTGGTTGGACCATTTGAGGCAATTTAGTCATTTGAACTGGTTGAGTCATTTGAGGTAATTCAGACATTTGAGCTGGTTGGATCATTTGAGGCAATTGTGGCATTTGAGGTGGTTTGATCATTTAAGGCAATTCAGTCATTTGAGCTGGTTAAGTCATTTGAGGCAATTCAGCCATTTGAGCCAGTTGGGTCATTTGAGGCAATTCTGTCATTTAAGCTGGTCGAGTTATTTGAGGCAATTCAGTCATTTGAGCCAGTTGGGTCATTTGAGGCAATTTAGTCATTTGAGCTGGTTGGATCATTTGAGGGAATTCAGTCATTTAGGCCAGTTGGGTCATTTGAGGCAATTCGGTCATTTGAGCTGGTTGGACCATTTGAGGCAATTTAGTCATTTGAACTGGTTGAGTCATTTGAGGTAATTCAGACATTTGAGCTGGTTGGATCATTTGAGGCAGTTCATTTATTTAAGCTGGTCGAGTTATTTGAGGCAATTTAGTCATTTGAACTGGTTGAGTCATTTGAGGTAATTCAGACATTTGAGCTGGTTGGATCATTTGAGGCAATTGTGGCATTTGAGCTGGTTTGATCATTTAAGGCAATTCAGTCATTTGAGCTGGTTGAGTCATTTGAGGCAATTCAGTCATTTGAGCCAGTTGGGTCATTTGAGGCAATTCAGTCATTTGAGCTGGTTGGATCGTTTGAGTCAATTCAGTCATTTGAGCTGGTTGGACCATTTGAGGCAATTTTGTCATTTGAACTGGTTGAGTCATTTGAGGTAATTCAGACATTTGAGCTGGTTGGATCATTTGAGGCAATTGTGGCATTTGAGCTGGTTTGATCATTTAAGGCAATTCAGTCATTTGAGCTGGTTGAGTCATTTGAGGCAATTCAGCCATTTGAGCCAGTTGGGTCATTTGAGGCAATTCTGTCATTTAAGCTGGTCGAGTTATTTGAGGCAATTCAGTCATTTGAGCAAGTTGGGTCATTTGAGGCAATTCAGTCATTTGAGCTGGTTGGATCATTTGAGGCAATTCAGTCATTTGGGCCAGTTGGGTCATTTGAGGCAACTCGGTCATTTGAGCTGGTTGGACCATTTAAGGCAATTTAGTCATTTGAACTGGTTGAGTCATTTGAGGTAATTCAGACATTTGAGCTGGTTGGATCATTTGAGGCAATTCAGCCATTTGAGCCAGTTGGGTCATTTGAGGCAATTCAGTCATTTGAGCTGGTTGGATCATTCGAGGCAATTCAGTCATTTGGGCCAGTTGGGTCATTTGAGGCAATTCGGTCATTTGAGCTGATTGGACCATTTGAGGCAATTTAGTCATTTGAACTGGTTGAGTCATTTGAGGTAATTCAGACATTTGAGCTGGTTGGATCATTTGAGGCAATTCAGTCATTTAAGCTGGTCGAGTTATTTGAGGCAATTCAGTCATTTGAGCCAGTTGGGTCATTTGAGGCAATTCAGTCATTTGAGCTGGTTGGATCATTCGAGGCAATTCAGTCATTTGGGCCAGTTGGGTCATTTGAGGCAATTCGGTCATTTGAGCTGGTTGGACCATTTGAGGCAATTTAGTCATTTGAACTGGTTGAGTCATTTGA
>NC_142672.1:19411200-19418700 GCF_964200805.1 Pocillopora damicornis
TCTTGTTCACAATCAACAAACACAGTTTCATTACCCAAAGAATTGAAAAAGCAATAAAATCAGTAGCGTGAAATATTGTGGCTTTACTAAATACATAATATTAATATTAATCTATGATTAATTCATTGAAGGTTGCTGGAGGCTGCTCTCGTATGGTTTCTGGTTCTGGTGAGAGATTATGTCAATAAAGTAGACTTGGTGTACACCAAAAGATTTGATGTGTTTTTAAGGTCCTTAAACACGGCATAAATATTATGATAAATTTAATGTTGTATTTAAGGCTCCTTTAACTAGACCTTAAATCTCCCCAATAGGTTTAACGTTAGATTTAAGGTGGTTTAAAGTAACCCTAAATCCTTCAAAGGATTTAAGTACGGTTAAAATGACTTAAACATAGCTTAAATCTCAATGTCGATTTAATTTGCATTTAAGAATGCTTAAACCTCGCCTAAACAAAGGTACATTTTTAAGTCATGTTTAAGTTTAGTAAACATGGCTTAAATTTGTCTTTGGGTTTAATAGTTGTTTAATTTTACTTAAATGACACTAAAATTTGGCATTTTACCCAGTGCGATGGTATCAATTTTCACCCTCGTGTGCTTACAAGTCATAAATTTAATTATCTAACTCTAACCCTTACCCTAACCCTAACACGAGTACCAACATGGCATGAATCAATTATTACTTAAACTCGGACCTAGGGCGTGCGGGAGTTGCTAGTCGGACGCGCTATACTATCCACATTTTAACACAAATTTCCAATAGTTTTTACAAGTTGTGTCCTTCTCGTGAGTGTCTGGATTAAATAAGTGCACTTTCGTCTTTGTTTTGCAGCCTACAAGTGTTGACTTTTCCAACCGAGATCCCTTTAGAATGCAAATTAATGTCGCCATTTTTTTTTAAATGTTGATTGCCGGCTTTTTGCAGATGGTATCATGTCATTAGGAAATCATCAATGAAAATCAGACCAAAATAAAAGCAAATTTTGCAACATAATACTTTTGCTAGTTCTTCATCTAAAAGATGCAAATTCTCTGTTATGGTACGAAAAATATCACAATAAGTTTTCTTAGTCGCTTTTTCTTCGTCGTCATCTCTGCTCTCAGGGTCACTTTCACAAGCCAATTCAAATAGTGTTCTCTTCTTACTTACACTTGGTCTTCCCACCTCTTTTTGGCAAACACATGAGCTTTCTTCTGTGTGGGGCTTCCAACGGAATGAATTTTTATTCTGAGCAGAAAGAGGGTCTCTTCTTGAAGCTGACGCTCTAATGCGATACAAATGTCTTGCACATGACATACATAACTTTGTTTAATGTTTGTAGTCATCATCTTCTTTGAGGTCAATGTCATAACCTCTCCTGAACTCAGTCTTTGAAGGTTTTCTTGGCTTTTGTACGTTTTAATGTAGTGATCCGACAGGTCGACTATTTTCCTTTTATGGTATTCTGCTGCCATCTAAATAAACTCAGAGACGCAAGCACACGACCTATATATAAGAGCAAAACCGTGGTCAAACCTCAAACAAAGTACGGTCGATGATAGTGCACTGTAGTGTAACATAGAATTAATTGCTTTGTTTTATGAGGTTCTCCTCTCGCAATTTGAGCTCATTGAAATGAACTATCACTCTCTTCAAGAAGATTTTCTTACCAACAGAGTATAGTACAGCAATAAGAAACCATAAAAAAGTCAACGTTTGAATAATAAACAGAGATTAAAAACATCGTTGAAAATTGGAAAATTAAACGAGACTTACCTGTAAGTTGAAGTTTGATTGAAATTCTATCCGTCACCAAGCACTGAGGGATTACGTGAGATAGCATTGCGCCTGTGCGAACTCAGTTTTTAAAGCACTTGCCATGTGTGCAGGGGAAAGAAAACCCTGACCAGCAAAATGGGAGGGCCTTAAAAGGGAGGGCACGTAATCCCTCAGTGCTTGGTGACGGATAGAATTTCAATCAAACTTCAACTTACAGGTAAGTCTCGTTTAATTTTCCAATTCTATTCCGTCACCGCACTGAGGGCTCACGTGAGACTTCAAAGCCCACTGCACACATGAACAGAGTAATGACCAACCAAGCAAGTCATATTGGTCAAAAACAGTTTATTAACTTTACTCTTGTAACAAAACGTTAGAAAAGCTATCTGTGTTGATAACAGGCTTGCTATAAAACTTTGCAAAAGTGTCAGATGAGCTCCATCCTGCAACTGATAAGATGTGCTCTAATGGTACAGATTTCAACAAAGCCTTAGATGTTGCGGCAGCCCTAGTACTGTGGGGCTTGAAAAGGTTTACATCAATTCGTGACTTTTGCATTACAGCTTTGACCCATCTACTGATGGTGTCCCGGGAAACTGGTTTAAATGGCTTGTAATGACTAATAAACAATTGTTGTGCACCTCCTCGTAGAGAAGAGGTACGATTAAGATATGCCTTCAAGGTAGTGACAACACAAATGTTAGGGTTGTCCGGGTAAGCTTCAAACTTAACAACAGTGGGTTTCGACCCTGGCTTAGACTGTTTAATAGGCCTGGAGATAATAAAAGTCACAGAAGTTTCTGAAACAACCATGTCCTCCAAAGACAAGTAGTGAATTGTCTGCCCCCGTTGAGCTGATACTAATGACATTAAAGTGACTAATTTTAAAGTCAGATCCTTTAGTGAGCAGTCTGTAATAGAGATTGTCTTAAGATAGTTCAGAACCTTGCTCACATCCCATGTCTCAGTATATCTTGGGTTGGAGGGTCTTGCTTCGTAAACTCCTTTTAAGAACCTCTTAACACTCTCTTGTGCTCCAAAAGTCTCCACAGGCTTTAAGACACTGGATAGAGCAGACCTTGCAGTGTTAATACCACTGTAACCGATGCCTGACTCAAATAGCTCCACTAAAAAATCTAGTGCCTGGGGGACAGTGGCAGAAACTGGATCAATCTGTTTTTTATGACAATATGTAGTCCATCTTTTGATGTAAGATGAATACTGCTTCGTAGTTCCTTTCCTCCAGGACTGTAAGATGATGGAAGTTGCCTTTTAAGAAATTCCTTGTGTCTCATAGGACTGCCGGACAATCTGCATGCAATCAGAACCATTTTCCTGAATAGGGGGTGGACTTCTTGTGGCATCCCCGGCATTTGTAAGGCAGTTCGTTGTTGTGGTAACACTCTTGGAGCAGCCACTAACATGCGAAGAAGTTTGGGATACCAACTCTGGGTTGGCCACATTGGAACTATCATCAATCCCTCTGCACAATCGGTTTGTATTTTCTGTAGGCATCTTGCAATTAAACTGAAAGGAGGGAAAGCATAGAACAAGTGTTTATCCCATGTTACATAAAATGCATCAATAAAGGCTGCCCCTGGGTCAGGTTTCCAGGATACATAGCATGGAACCTGACGATTTAGTCTGGATGCAAAGAGGTCTATGGAGGGCTCCCCCCAGATATCTGTGATCTGTTGGAAAATATCAGATCTTATCATCCATTCCTTGTTGTCTGAGAAAACGCGTGATTCCCGATCTGCCTCAACATTTTTGGTTCCTGGGATATGAGCAGCTGTTAACCATATTTGTTTTCTATGCACCACTTCCAAATATCTTTAGCAATAGTGTGACATTCCCTAGAATGTACACCTCCCATAGCATTAATATAGTTTGAGTAAATCTTAACGTGAATGCCTTGCTCATTTTTGCAAACTGCCTTAAGTCCAAAAATTGCAGCTAACAGCTCCAGACAATTAATGTGATATTTTGCTTCTTCCTCTGACCATCTACCCCCTATTTTCTCTGTCTCTTTGACAGCTCCCCATCCTTTAGTTGATGCATCGGTGTAAATTATTACATCAACCTTTGAATTAGGCAATAATATGGGGTAGTTATTTGTCTGTATGTTATCATACCACCACTTTATCTCTGAAAAGCTTTCTTAGGATAATCTCATTTGAGCATTATAATTGCCATAGTTTTGTCTTAAGGCTGTAGTTTTATCCCTCTCAAGTTGTCTATAATACAGTGGTCCATATAAGATTCCAGGAAAACTTGACACTAAAAGCCCTATAAAGCTAGCTAGTTCCTGGATTGGGAGCTCAACAAGCTCCATCATTTTCTTGCATCTTTCCCTTATGCGCTGGATTTTTTCCTGTGTTAAGGAGACAGTCATAATAACTGAATCCAAGACAAATCCCAGAAATGTAAGGACTTGAACTGGCTGTAAGACCGACTTATCAGGATGTAGGATAAAACCCAATGTTGAAAATAAGTCACAGGTATCATTAATATTGGCTTGGCAGTCCTCCACGCTCTCCCCTTGTAAATAAGAGTCATCAATATAGCCTACATTTAGGTGACCCTTCTGGCGCAGCGTAGCATACACTGGCTTAAGGATTTTTGTGAAGAGTCGGGGTGCACAAGCCAGACCATTTGGTAGACATGTAAACTGAAACAATCTACCTTTCCAGCAAAACCTCAGATATTTTTGATCATCTTTGTGAATTGGCACTGAGTAGTATGCGTCACGCAGGTCTACTGAGGCCATATAACAGTTTGGAGTCATAAGCCTTATTGCCGATTGTAAGGTATCCATCTTAAAATGTTGATACTCCACATGTTCATTCAAATTCTTCAAATTTAGAATTAATCTAAACCCTCCATCTTTCTTAGGGCGTATGAATATAGTAGAAATATATTCACCAGGGCAATGTGTGGTTTCTGAAATCACACCTTTGGTCAGCAGTTTATCAATTTCATTGTCAATGACCTCCTGCTCTGGTTTTGTAAAATTTATTTCTTTTTGTGGCATAAACTGCATTGGCTCTCCATTTTTAAACTCAATTTTATAATTTTTCACACTATTAAGTATGAAAGGATCTGAGGTTATGCATTGCCACTGAGAGGTAAATTGTTTCAGTCTTCCACCTGTAATTTTAATAGGTTGCTCTGACACATTTCTTACCTCAACGTTGTTAGCAGTCTGATTCATTTTGACTTCCCGTCCTTCTTCCTCTTGAAGTTCGGAGGATGTTTGTGGTCGTTTTTCCACGAGCCTAAAAAAGGCTTCCTGTAATGTTGGTTTCCTGAGCGTCCGCAGCTATGTGCGTAAGAGTTGTGCCTGTGATAATCAGGCTTGTTCGTTGATCGACCACTGTGTGTGGAGACTTTCTTTCCCACTCGATTGACCTCGGTCAATTCTTTCACTTGTTTCGGGAGATCATTGTCAAACAATTGGTCAGTGATCGGAACCGACGAGGAGCAAAGATGTTTGTATTCCTCGTGTAAATCCGGTTTAATAAATTCCCTTCTTCTTTGATTGAGTTCACTGTTTGCATTAGCGAACAATGTAAGTGCATCTGTTGACTTTTGAAGAAGGTCGTTTCCCGCTGGGAGTGACGACTAGTGCTCAAGGAGTTTGTCGATCATATTTGTCAACGCGCACATTCCTTTGAAGATGGATGTCTGCACCTTTTGCAGTCTAACATCTTGGGACCGGACTGTTGGAGTAAGGTGGTCCCATACTGGTTGATTGACTCGTACTTTTGTCAAGAATTCACAGTTCTCTGGTCTGTGATACTTGTTCAACTTTTCCTGAAGTTTCTCTTCAGGCAGCCCTTCTTTGAGCATGGCATTCACTACATTCGCCAGCTCTGTGTTTACACTTGGGCCCGTCTCCTCTTTCTTCAGCTCTTGTTTCAAGCTGTTAAGTACCTCAAATTTTCCTTCATTAGAAGGCATATTTTGAGCCCCGGTTGAGTCAGCCAGCTTTGTCACAGCCTCTTCTAAGCTCGTAGTTTTGTCATGTCGCTTCTTCTTCGTGGGGGGCTCTTCGCTGACCTCGTGGTCATTCTCGGCAGATTTTGCCTCCTGTTCTTCCTCCGTGTCAACATATTGTATTTCAAAGTCTGACTGAAACTGTTTGAACGACTCAGCAATAGTCTTGGATAAATCTTGAGACATCTGGGTGAAACCCTGTCTCAGCGTAGCGGCCAGCTCTTGTAAACCATGTGAGTCAGTTTTGGCGCCATCGGCGCCATCACCTCTTTCGATGATTCTAACATTTGCTTCAATGTGTTCGCTTCTAGAGCCACTACTTTTCCTTTTTAAGTTGTCTTTCTCGCCCTTAAGCTCAGATTTATCCGAGGTCTCGGGCATTTTTTGCAAATTATCGCTTAAAACTAAAATTCTCAGCGTGTTGAAAAAACAAACGTCCGTTCGCTCCAAAGGCGGCAACACACTGAGTTCGCGCAGGCGCAATGCTATCTCACGTGAGCCCTCAGTGCGGTGACGGAATAGAATAGAAAATGGCGGTTGGCGACTTAGTTAGTCATACATCAAGACCACCCAATGCACTTTTTCCTAAAGTTTGAATCACGATGAATCACAGTTGCATTGAAAGAATAGAAGATTAGCTTCTTAATTTTTTCCACCTCGGAAAAATTCATTTATGAACATAAACTTTAAGGCAAAGTTGAAAAAACATACCTCATTCGAATGTGTTATTTCAACTTCCATGTAAATTCTCCGTGAAAAATTTCCCTCCTCTAATTCCAAGATGACCGTAATAGTGAGTAAACGTGGAGTTCAATTCCTGTACATTAATCCCCAACAGAGTTATGGGCACGTGCAGAGAGCAATAACGACCTGTGCTGTGCCGGCTACAAAAAACCACTTAAAAACCACTCTTCAGAAGTGGCCAAAAAATATGTGGAAACTTATTCCTCATCTAAGTAAAAGTACAATTTTTAGTTGCCTAAAACGACTGTGCAAATCCGAGATTGTCATAGTCCAAATTTTCGTTTTCCTGTAGATTTGAATAGTACATCATACTATATACAGCTTTATAGAGGTACTTGGCAAGAGCTCGCGATACTTTCTTCCTGACTGCTCCTGACTACAGCATTTTTGAAAATTCAAATACCAATTACCTCGAATCCCATATCCGTATTTTCTGCGCACGTGATGCAAGCTGACACGTGCCAGCTTATGCCCTTTTTTCCAAACCGTCCCGACTGTGTTTCGCGAAATCTTTTCAGCGGCCATTTCACGGCCCAGTCCATGACAATAAGACATTGGTGTTTTCCAGGTTATCAAGGATCCTAGATTTAGCCCTTTCCTGGTTAATGGCCCTCAGCACATGCGCCCTCCACTGGAGTACACGATCAGAGGATTGTTCAATGTCGAACTCAAGGTTGTTTTTCTGTCCCTTGTGTCTAGGGGCAAAATTACACAAACAATAGACCGATCCAAGGTTATTGACGCTATTTTGTAAAGGGTGCAAAACCACTGGGGAGAGCGCGCAGCCAAACTAATGGCGACGCATTTACCATGCCGAAACACGCGCGTTGTTGTGTTGGATTTTGTGATAACGACAAGCGATTTCCCAACTTACTGGTTGTGAGATCTCACGTAAAAGAATTAAAATTCCATAGGTGGCCAAAAGACCCAAATTTAGCTGAATTGAGGAGGAAACAAGTCGCGAAAGGACGGAGTGATAACTTCAATCCCGGACCT
>NC_142672.1:19423700-19428700 GCF_964200805.1 Pocillopora damicornis
GCTTTTTGGTGCCGTACACCACATCTTGAATATAATGGGGGCAACCGGTGAATTCCAGAAAGTGATCAAGTTTTTGGCTGTCGAGCCTTTAGTGAACCACAGGTTGCCACTCTTCCGGCAGTCACCGGCTCCAACCACTGCCGCATGCTTCCTTATCCGCCATATGGTTAAGCCTGGTATCATCTGCTGTAGCTGCGATTTCGTGTAATGCTTAACAAAAATGAAAAGTACTGCCATCTTTGTGTACTACGAGGTCGATTCTTCATAGAGGGAAATCAGCTCCTTTATCACCTTGTCGCCGGGACTTTCGTCTTCTGGTCCTGTGGTCTGAACGGTGACAAGATCAAAGAACTCTTTCGACTGCTCATGGGCAATGTAGTTAAGGCTGGCGGTACGTGATAACTTCTACCGCTTTACGCTTTATGTGATACTGCGTACTCTTTGCGCACTCTGCTAGAGGTTGAGTAAGCTGGAATCGGATTGGGCTGATCCTTCTATCTGTTAACATGCTCATATTTTTGGTTAGTGGTTCTAAACCAGCGTGCTGTCTTCGCATAAGGGTGAAATACAAGAAAATTATCCATGTATTAGAGACGGATCGTTATTTTTTCAGGCGGGGGGATGAAAACTTTTTGGTTGCAAACAATTTACTTTGGTTTATTGCGCGTGCAAATAATTTATTTCAGTAATTAAGGCTCTGTAAAGAACTTATTTCAAAAGTTTTCAGCTTCCCCCTCCGCCACCCCCAAACTTTGGCAGTGAATAATGAACCGTCCCTCATACTAGTGGGGAGGATTTGGGGTGCCTTACAAGCCTAGAAATATGTACCCGGTAGTAGGCCTTTCCAGAATCTGCTCCGAAAAAGCTAAAAGTTGCTTAAAAATATGCCAAAGTTGCTCAAATTTAAAAAGCTGCTCAAAAATTTTGTAAAGTTGCTCGAATATTTTTAAGACAGCATGTCTAATTTTAATAACAATTGCTTTGTAATCAGCATTAAGGTACATTTAAGTAACTAGTTACAACAAATTAAGCAACCTTTAGTTAGCCATAAAGTTAGACAGTAAGTGTAACAATCTGGTTTACAAATCTAGCTAAATGTTGTTTTCGTTTGATAAGAATTAACATTGTAATCACAGATTCACAGTCTGGATCTACCAGAAGCGAAAAACTGCTAATAACACATCTAGAGCTTTCTTTGATTATTATTGTATCACAGATGCCTCTATGTAGTCCTCGAGAACTCCCTCTTGTGGTGCTGACAGAGTATTGAGGAAACTATGCACCCTCTCAGCAGCAGCAGAACTGGGCTGGACGAGTGATAACTTCCTGACCAATGCAACCCAGTGTGGAAGAGTGTCCCGATGCTGCCCACCACACGAGTTTCTCCTCTTCACTATCACACATAATGCCATCAGCGGCGGCGAGATAAAGTGGCAGCTCTGTTGCCAAGATAGCTATGGTGGCATCATCCACAAATGGAAAGTTTTTTAAGTCTTCTAGGGAACGAGCATCGGGTCTCAGTGCGGAAACTTGGACTGGGAAACAGAGACGTGCTGCCTTGAAAGCATGGACGTTTGTGAGGAACTAGACATTGAACTTCTGTTGAAAGAAGTTCAATCCAGGTTGAACACAATCCTTTGCCTGAGTAATCAGCCAATTTTGAAGAGCAGCATCACCATTGGCGATCTCTGTAGCAATGGCTAAGGTAGATGGATAGTGGCCTACTGTAACAGCATGCAAGACAGTTGATAAACGCTCAAAGCCGGTGAATATCATTGGCCTATCTCCTTTAAGATAATATGTAGCATTGACGAAGTGAACACCAACGTCAACCATAACACCTAGTTCCAGACGAAGGTCTTGTAGATCTTCGGGGTCATTGACTATTTCCAGAAGACGCTGACGAATTAGAGGAGAAAGATTCTCATTATCTTGCAGAAAGGGTGCCACATCACCAAAGTAATCAGATACTTGTTTCAAGAGCTCCCACTTGCTCCACCATCGTATATTACTGTGAGAACACATCGACTTTGTAGTTCTCTCTTTACAGAGAAGTTTAGCATTATAGCTATGGGCAAATAGATTTACCCAGTGGCAGAAAAATGTGTCTAAAACTCTGAATACAAAATGGCATTCCACATTATTGATCGTATGAGAGAAACAAATGACATCCTTTATGTTTAGAGAAAAGAAAAGCAGTTGCTTTATGGCAGCACTGTTTACTGTGGCACCATCTCTCATCCCAGCTAATACCATGTTTGGCCCGACGTTGTGATTAATAGCAATGCATGTCATCAGTTTCTGGGCCAACTCATTACCCTTGAGAGGCTTAGCAAGAACCTCTAGGCGCACAAGGTGTTGCGTAGGCTTGCAATCTTCCTGCACAAAACGTAGCACAATTGCTAGAGCCTCACCCAGTTGTGCTGTCCCATCAAATATTATAGAAGCTTTTTTCACGTTGTGGAGCTCAGCTTTCAGTTACTCTTTCTCTTTTTCCAATACAGCTAGAATAAGGTCATTCATATGGCTACTTGAAGTTAACCTTTTTGCATATCTTTTGAAAAGAGGGCGCAGAATATCTACTTTCGAAATGGGTATTCCTGCCAAAAGGGGCGTCTCTACTACCTCGTATCGAAAGAGTCTCGTGTCAGAGGGTAAAGTCGAGCCACTCGCATGATCTCGGTTGTCTTGCTTCTGTAGGCACTTAAGAATAGTTTGACTATCTTTTTTACTTTTAGCGATGCTTAAGATTCCATTCAAGTGCTTTTTTGACTTCATGTGTTTCGCAACAGTGCTCTTTTTCTGAGCGAGTGTCTCTTGGCAAGCATTGCATCTTAACTGTCCACGAACACACTCGAGAGACCAAACAGACGTTTTGGAGTTGGGATTCTTATGCTCTCGATTAGCTTTATATTGACCACGGTTCACAATTACTTTCCGCTTTCGGGAAATCGAAGCCTTTTCAAGTTCCACGGGCGAAGCTCCCCTGCTAACTGCAGTTTTAATGGGGTTTTCGATTTCTTCGTCTTCGGAAGACAACGTGGCGTCCGCCAGTTAGTTTACACACAGTCCACAGGCTACCCCAACAAAAAGGGATTATTCAGCGTTTTGACTCAAAATAGCCCAAAAGTTACCAAAAAAGTGTTAGTTTTCTGAAAAGTTGCTAGAAGTTGCTCTCTGACTAAAAAGTTACTAAAAAGGTCCAGAATCTGGAAAGGCCTACTTGGCATTGTTTCAGTCATACTAATATTGGATGTAATTGCATAACGCAGGAACATTTTCCAATTACCGATAGTTTGACGGAAGTAAGTCCGCTTTTATTCCAACCACGCCCTCCTAAAAAGTACATCCATAATGATTTGCGCTTCGACACTGTTGATGTTCACATGTTTTTAAATTTTTTTTATATGTATTCAGCTGGTTGTACGTAATCAATTTATTGTTGCGGGTGCAGCAGTTAAAATACTCACTTGCACTCTTGCGGATCTCTTTGGGGGTATATCCTGCCCCTGGTGTTTTTCAGAACGCTCGGCAGTAGGAGTCCCCTATAAATGTTGCCTCATTGTTACATAAAAGCCTAAAACTAAATTTATTGGGATGACTACCGGTTTAGAAAAGCACCAATATTTTAATTTCACAGCATTTTACCTGTATATCACTAGTTGTCTCCTTGGAGCAGCGCACAGTCTCGCTGTAATTAGATAAACATTCCTACATATCCCCAGAAAACCAAAAGAATAAAACTATTTTAACTCGGAAGCATGATAAAACTTATATTTTATCTCATGCTGTGTTCATTTAAAAATGTAGCCGGTATTCCGGCACAACATACTTACAATGAGTCACCTTGTCCAGTCTCACAAAGCACATCGAAGTGTTAGTATATTTTTCTCGACATCTCCCTGGATATCACTTTGTACGGTTTCTATTTGCTCTGATGCTCAGGATATTTACAAACTTTACTTGGCCGCCATCCCAAGCCAAATTCGTTCCTGTGCTCGGGACAAATTGTGAGATCTTCTCCGCGCTCGTCGAACAATCCAACGCGAGCCAAACAATATTTACCGTCTTCCTCTACTCCTTCTCGGGAGGCTTTAAAACAACCATACAAGTGCTCTTTTGTGCTACTAGAACAATTCTTTACAATAAAAAATAGATCTAGCGTTCTTGTTTCGAGCAGAAAAGTTACATTCTTTATTAGAATATTGCTGTAAAGAACAAACACATCGCTCATCTTTACGAAAAGTCTGCTGGTATGGTTATGCATGAAAAGCGTGGGAAATGTCGGTGTCAGGTGCGTGTCAAGAAATCCCCTCAGCGCTTAACCAAAACTAGACCCTGTGAGCAGGGTAACTGGGATACCTGGATGGTACTGGATCCTTGGAATCAAGTGTAGTGATACTATGGGTGTAGTAGACTGAAATAGTGAGCTCAAGTCTGGCTAAGGGCATACACCTATTTCAAAACACAAGCATGCTCTGCATGCAAGAGTTATTTTTTGTAGGGTGGGTGGATTACTTGAAACATTGTAAGTGGTCTACATTCTTACAATAGGAAAGAGTATTAACGCAGAAAAGAACGAAAATGTCGAATTACCTCACACACAGGTATTTTGTGGTAGATTATGTGTGTTGTGTGAGTAAATGTCACCAAAAATAAACTGTATTGGTGCCACGGTACCTGTTACTACAAAATGCAGACTGCAGACCGGATACAAAATATAGACTGCAAACTGCAGAGTAGGAACAAAATGCAGACTAAGAATCTGAAGAGTTTTTACGTCTGGTGCATAATAACATGTCATCTTACAGCTTACCGAGCGTCACGCAATCGCTTTTCTGCGATCCGCCTTCACGATTATTTGCACTATTGTGGAATATTCCTGGCCCATTTCTTGATGAAAATCGATCGCAATATTATTTCAAGCCTTCAATATAGTCTTCTTACTTTGCGCGCGAGTTGGTTGGTGTGATGTCTGTACAGATTTTACCAACGTAATA
>NC_142672.1:19436200-19438700 GCF_964200805.1 Pocillopora damicornis
AATGTTTTGAAATATGAAAATTGGAAGCCAAAATTTATGGGCCTATAATTATGTAGTGTTCAGGATCAACAGGCCATGGTCACATTACATTATGCGTAACCAAGTAACAATAAGAAATGACGAGAAAAGGTAATTTCAACCAAATGATGAGAGTTAAATCAAAAGTAATACTCCTTTAAGAGGATTATTTCACCCCAGTTTATGACTAAAACGAGCTCTCAAACAGTAAACAACATTTTCGAAGAGTAAACAATGTTGTACCTTCTCTCAAAAACAAAAGATAAAATTTTGTTATAATGGTACTAACCATAATGCAAACATCATTTCAAACTTTATTTTTAACAATGCATAAGCAAAAGTAAATTGAAGTTTAGTCTTAATCCTGTTTTGAGGTGAAAAGCTGAAGCTGTTGTGGCTGCTGTTGCATAATACTCATCATCTGCTGCATGAGCATCATTTGTTGTTGTTGCTGTTGCTTTTGGCTTTCTCCTTGCATTTGAAGTTGCTTCTGTATAAGCTCCATCTGCTCTTTCCTTTCTCTTTGCTGGAACTCTCTTTCTTTTCTTTGCTCTTCAAGCTGGAGCTCTTTGTACTTAAAATCTCGGTCCGCTTTTTTTTCCAGCCACGCCAAGGTGTCCCCTCCAGTTCTTCGTTTCTTTCTTTCCTCGTCGTCCTGGAGCTCATCAGATTTTGTTCTTTTTGAAGTTTGGCCCATTGTTTCCATTGCTCTTTTCCTTCTATCAAGAGCCAATTCCTTTTCTGCACTGATTTTTTCTTTGGCACTTTCGGCTTCTGCATTAGCTTTCTTGTCGGACTCTTCACTTAAGTGAGTTAACTCTTCTAGTAGTAAATCGTATTCGCTTAGTTCGTCTTCCCTACCGTCGCCGGCACTTTTTAGTTCTTCGGCATTTTTCGCCTTATACCTTCTTAAAATCAGAGTAAATCTGTCTCTAACACCTCTCGAAGTGACAGAATGAAAGAGATCTTTGTGACCATTCAGATTTTTGGCGATAGCTTGCCAAACAGTGCCTCTTTCTCGGCTTCCAGACTTGAATTGAAAAATCCCTCGAGCGGCCATTTCTCTCATGAGTAAAACATCCTTTTCTTCCGTCCAGCTCATCACAACTCTAACAAAAAGGGACGAATTAATACTTAAGAGACTTCAAAAATTTCGTTTGCCACACAAATCAATTAATTTACTTTTTCGGTGCACTTTCCATCGTTGAGGCGAGTTTAAGTTTAAGTTCTCGACAAGACGGCAAACTGCTTGGTTTCACGTCCACAACGCGACGCCAGAACCTCAGGACGCGGGAATTTCACTCGGTACCAAGCCCTTATACCGAGCTCGACGTCCTAAACGAAGGCCGCGTCTTCATGCTAAATCAGTCTATTGACTCGAGAAAACACGGTTCAGCCATGTTTTGATAATGAATTTAAAACATCGTTTAACCGTTGTTTATCGAAACAAGGTCTAAACCGCAGCTCAGCCCTAAACAATGGTTAACTTAGACTTCGTTTAAATAATCGGCCCACAGGGTTTTGGATCACTTATTTATTAAAAAAGAATATACATACAACTACAATGAAAACAAACATAAGATTCACCTTTCTGATCGTGAAATTAATACCATTCGTACGTCCCTTGCCATCAAGTGAATCCAACATGTCATCTTTCTTCACAAGCAGTTTGCATCCATTATAGTTATGTTCTTCAGTCTCACGGTAGTAGTGTTGTTCAATAGATTGCATAGAGTATATGCAGTTTGGTTTCAGATTTCAGATTTTGCTTTTTACAACAAGTGAACGTTTTTCAACTAAGACATTGGCATACTTAGCATACAACAAGGCTTTCATGGCTTTCAAGCGTTTGCGACTCAATCCGTTCCAAAATTACTGCTCAATAACATCTTTCAGTGTGGATTAGCCGCGATTAATACGACTTGTATATGCGTCTGTAAGTATTTTGCGCGTTTGCGCCATAATGCTCCAGGAGATCGCAATCCAAATACGTTGAAATGCAAAACAACTGACCAAAGAGTTTTATAAACAAAATCTCGTGTTCGTCATGTGACCCGGCCCTGTCTGAGTATGACAACGTCAATCATCATCAAGATAACACGCGTGATCAGCATGTGAACACCTCATTGGATCACAGTTAGTTGTCATGGTGTTGAGGGATAACACGCGTGATCAGCATGTGAAAACCTCATTGGATCACAGTTAGTTGTCATGGTGTTGAGGGCCCAATGACCTCTAGGTACTATTGCGCAATTTTTCCATTTTGTTGCGGAGGAAAAAAAAAAAAAGACGACAAAAAAACAAAGGCATTTTATGACTGGGCTACCACAGGTATCCCGGTAACAATGCCGTCGGAAAACAAAATCAAATTTTTATTTATACTTGATGATTACTTTGCTTTTACTGCAAAGAAATATTTACTTTTCTTACTTTTTAATCGTAACCGAGGCGGTTAAAAGGGCCTAAAAGTTGCGGTGCAACG